>NC_142685.1:13837053-14139285 GCF_056320005.1 Nelumbo lutea | reverse complement strand
CGACTCTCTCAGCTGGCCGGAAACCAGGCTGTGGAAGATCGATCCCAGTAAAACGAAGCTTGGGGGGCCCACCAGGTCTTTTTGAGAGCTGGTGGATAAGGCATGGCCATTGGAAACCATAAAGGATACCAAAATCTATGATATGGAGCCTTGTTGCTTTCTCGGCCAAATTCAAAATTGTCCGGTTTGAGAAGAAATTTGAGAGCTTCTTGAATGGACATGCAGAAAGGTATAGATGATAAGCCTTCAAGGTATCAGCAGCTGATGTTCTCTTTGTTGCAAGGGCAGTGTAAATCTGGCTCCCTGTGCCAGCCAAGCGTGCCTCAAGGCCTTCAGCGAAATAATGGGCTAACCTCTGGTTTCCATCCCCAAATGGAGAAGAATGCTGCCTGATTTGTTTCAGCAGTTCACCAGCATTTCTACGGTCATCCGCAGCAACAGACTGTGCACAGTGAATAAGTAGAGTCCTCAAATCCACAACTTCCTTTCTACCACCATGTTTCTTACCACGGGATTTCCCACCATTGGATCCTTTGGAATGCCCATTCTGATGTGAATTTTTGCTTGTGCCATTATGCAAGGCTTCTTGGAGAATAGACAAAGAAGACTCTTCTTTCCCTCCAGTACAAAGCAATACCTTATCAAACTCTTCAGATCGTACAGTGGGTTCAGCATAAACTGCAGACTGCTTGTTACTCCTCCCTTCCTCTAAATCTGTATCCTCTGGATGTGGATTCTTCCTTCCCCTCGACCCATTAGGTGAGTGCTCCCTCTCATCCTTCTGCTCTACCTTGACCACAACATCCTTAACCTCTTCTTTTGGTTTGCGAGGGAATAGAGGATAGGTGTCTAGATCAAGAATCAGGTTATTACCATTAGGAAGGAACTTACTAGCTTCCTCAACTCCTTTCTGGAACTGCCAAACAGATTCGCACTCACTAATTATCTCAGGAACTTGAACTGTACTCACTGAGGACTCTAAAAAACCATCTACAGTGCTAGTACCACTGTTTGAAGAGCTGAAAGATGAAGGGGAAGTGGACTGAGAAGTATAGTCACCAAGAAAAGTCCCTGTCTGAGTGGGCTTGGACTCTCCAATATCAGAAATCCAATTTGTATCAACTGCGTTGCTACTACTACTGCTACTGCTGTTATAGTTGATGTACTTTGGGGTGAAGTGATCGTCTAGGCCTTCAGGGTTATCGTCAAGATAAAAAGGAGGCTGATTGGGGGAAGGGGGATATTTCTCGCCAAGGATATCATAGAAAGGTTTTTCAGTGGCTTGAAGAGCCGAGGACTCCTGGAGCATGCAAGCTTTCTCTTCCATGTCTTCTTCCATAAGCATCTGGCTTATGTACTTGAGAACTACATCGGAGAAATCCAATTCTTCATGGGACTCTTCCTCGCTCACAGTCGAAGATGAAGGGACGGTGCTAGGGTTTGGATCAGGTTGAAGAAGTGGAAGAGACACGATAGGATTTACAATGGTTTCTTCGAGTTTAAGCTTATTGACAATATTCTGAAATGAAACGGGATCATCGTCGAATCTGATTCCGTTCATGGAACCAGATAAAACTCTGAGGTGTGGATCCATAACCATCTATGCTAAAGGACCACTAACACAATTCGACGTGGAGAGTCCCCTATCCAATCCTAGCCGATAAGTTTCCTATGAATGAATAAATTAATTAAATAACCCTTTTTCAAGATAAATTGGATTTTTCAGGCTTTTACAGACCAATAACTTCAACAACTCTAAAACAGAAACATATATTAGAATTTTTCTTAAATCTTATAATCGCTAGAATGCATCGAACATTTCCAAAGCTGAATCATCGAGTACGAAATTTACGGGCAAGTTACTAGAATTTAGCATATTAGATGACTAGATTCAAAAGTCTAACGCGAGAACTGAATCAAATCGACATGGAGATTAAGAGAAATGAACAGAAACTAACGTCAGAGGAGACGCGAGATCGACATATAGCAATAACAAGCTTTCGATTTCGGAAAAGGGATAAAGGAGAGAATAACAGACTACGATGAATAACAAGCAGCAGGGGAGAACAGTCGTACCTTGACGAGACGAACCCTAGCCCTAACCAAGTACGCAGAGAAAGAAAGCTGAAGCAGAACTTTTGGTGACTCGCTCCACTTTAAAGGGTGGAATGGAAAGGGCTCCTTTACTGTGTCGAAGGGGGGAACCTTCAAGGAAGGACCAGAAGGCATTATCTCAGCCGTTGGATCCGTTCATCCAGATGTTACCGGCTACAGTCTTTATTTCAACGATTTTCTCCGGTGGTCGGTCCTCATAAAAGCATGAGTCGCTACAGAGACTGTCATCAATTAGTCGTCTATCTCCTCGCCGATTTCCCCATTGTCACTTGTCACTGTTGGCCTTGGGCTTGGCCGTTTGGGACAAGCAATAAGTTGGTCCAGGTAACTCCGAACTGATCCTAATCTAACGGCGAAACTGATCGAACTAAACAGTACAAAACTAGAAAAAACGACAAATGGAGCTCTTCCATCCATTCATCTCCTTATAGACATCGCGGGACCTATGAAAATATAGTTTTTTACACGTGTCCGACCTTGTGTGCGAAGAAAATAAAGAGTATATATTCTTTTTTTTCGCTTCATGGGATTACACAACAGCATGTAGCCCATTCCCTTTCTCTTAACCCTCGCCACCACCACCCCGGTGGCAGCGGGATTTGATCCCAGGTCTCTACTTCGACGAATCACAAAACCTACCAACTGAGACAGTTAGTTGCTAATAAAGAGTATATATTCCAGCGGCTCGCAAGTTAATAGGAGCGGGCCGAGCGGCTCACATTCGTATATCTTAAGTTTGTACTTGGTTGAGGGTTGAAACTTGTTTTGTTGGTAGAATATCTCTCGGATCATCTGCTAATAAAACGAGACTAAATCAGCCCCCTACAACATCCCATAACACATCCCTGCCGTGCATTGGGAACATCTCCTAATGATAATCTTAAAAATAATAATGTCATCATCAAGAGATGCTTTCAATACATGGCAAAGATGTGCTGTGGGATGTTGTGGGGGCCAATCTCGTGGGGGATTGATTTGAATTCCAATAAAACACATTTTAACCCTCTACCAATAGGATCTCACACCATATCTTATACATAGCGGCTCCCACTTTTATGATGGGTCCCAGACTGATGGTGAGATATGCGGTGTTAGATCAAGTTGGTAGAGGGTTGGAATGTGTTTTATGGGCAGAATATCACAATTCTCATCATCCTCGTGGTGAAAGCCTTGTTTGCTAAGTTAGGTTCCGCTGAATTCACATCTGCACTCTACAAATGCCTCATAGCATATTCCAATCATGTATTGGAAACATCTCCCACAAATAATTTTCGAAGATGTTCTCAATGCATGGTGAGATGTGCATGTGGGGCATTTGTGGGGGTATCATCCAAGTCAAAGTGATTTTGAGCCCATCTCCATACTTAAATTTAGGGATATTATTATCATGAATTTTCAATACCTCAGGAAAGTCCCAATTAGTGAGTTTTATTGACTAAAACTCACATTCTGTTATATTTTTGTTAGTTCATTATTAATGATTATTAATAGAAGTTGTTTACATTATCATTTGGGTATTTTACATTAACCAATTTATTTTTGAATGGCCAATCAAACTTACTAAATATTTTTCAAAACAATATTACTCATTACTTGAGCCTTACCTCACACCAAGCTTGCAATTAGAGATGGTAATTTACAACCCAACCCACCCGTTTATTAGCAGGTTGGGTCGTATTTGTTAACCCTGGGTCTTTAGTGGGTGGGTCAACCCAACAAAAATATTTTTAATGGATTGGGTGGGTTGGATCATGGGCATCCAAGAAGCATTCAAAAAGGTTTTACTTTTTCTTTTTGATTTGGAAAGTACTGTTTTTAAAATTGGACCGGATCGGACGGTTAGACTGAAAAAACCAAGAACCGGTCACCTGATCAGTTCCATTTTCCTCCAAAACCGCTTTTTCTCTCAAAACCGTTGCTTTTGGTCAATAAACCACTGAATTGGCTGATTAATCGTTTGAACTGTTCAAATGGTTTTGACCGTTTTTTAATTTTTTAATTTTTTTTGTCAGAACGAACCAACCATTCAAACCGGTAACTGGACCCCTGACCAATTCGGTCACCGGTTCGTTTTTAAAATCTATGTTGGTAAGAGCTTTATTTTCTGTGTGTGTGCGTGCACGTGTATTGTGCGTATCAAGACTTACATTTCTTCCTAATTATTACAATTGCTGGAGAACATTACATGCAGCGATGAAGTCAACATTAGAATGCATCGTCGATTCTTATGGTGATGTGAATTTTATCGGTGTTGTTGCCTAAAGTTGAGGAAGGGAGGTTCTACTAATTAGCCAGTGAAGCTAGGGTCGAGTACAAGGAGTTCGAGATTAACGTGATAGCATTGTTTCTTGGAATTGCAGTTCATGCTGGAAATCTGATAATGGTGCAGAAACTACTGGTAAGCCATTCATAACTCTGGAGATCGTTGTAACTGTTCATTTATCACTTGTATGTAAGCAGAGGACTTTGGCGAGGTTGGAGAATATCATTCATTTTCTACCTGTTTTTTTCTCTGCATTTTATTTTGACATTTTTTGGGACAAAAATCCATTCTTCACTTCTACATGTTTTGCCGAAATTATGATTTCTCTAGGCTTCCTTTTGTGCTCTCCTTGGTTTTTCATATTTGGTCTTTTTGGTTGAGGTTTTCTTAATTAAATTTTAAATTTTTCTTTTAAGCCCAAGAAGAATTATTCCCAATTCTTAAATCTGGAGACAAGCTGGAGGGATTTGGACGTTGAAGTGGAGGTGAAATTTCCTCTTCTTGATGTCTGGTCTCCTTTCCAGCATGCTTGACAAAGAGGAAATCTCTTCTTCTATTAAATACTTGCTTTGTTACAATGTTGTTCGAAATATTAAAATTAATTGATTAAAATACTAATCAGTTTTTTTTTTCTGAGGAAATTTCTTCTTCTTGATGTTTGGGCTTTTTTTGTAATTTATGTTATTTTTATTTATTTTTTATGTTATTTTCGTAATTTATGTTATTTTTCCGTATATTTCTTTGTTTTTTTTTTTGTAATTTATATTATTTTTCTTCATTTTCTGGGTTATTTTTGTAATTCATGTTATGTTTCCATGTATTTCTTTGGTTTTTTTGTAATTTATGTTATTTTTCAATGTATTTCTTTGGTTTTTTGTAACTTATGTTATTTTTTTTCATTTTCTGGGTTATTTTATAAATTATTACATTTATTTTTCTGTAATTTATGTTATTTTTCAATGTATTTCTTTGGTTTTTTGTAACTTATGTTTTTTTTTTCATTTTCTGGGTTATTTTATAAATTATTACATTTATTTTTTCTGTAATTTATGTTATTTTTTGCATTTTATATTTTATATACATTCTGTACTTTCTATAATTTATATTATATTTTTCTAGAATTTGTGTGCCTCATTTACTGAATGAAAAATTAATGAGTTGGTTGGGTTATTGTGGATTTGGGTTGAACCCAATTCATTTAATTTTTTATAAATGAGTCATTAATGGATTGACAGGTCAAATATGCTGGGTTGAAGCATAACCCAAACCCCACCCACCCAAACCTGATCAATTGCCACCCCTACTTGCATAGTCAAAGTGAATTTTAGATAATATCCCTTATTTTTTACCTTGAAACATTTTTAATTAATAAAAATGAGATGTGCCTATGTTAGTCGTCTTATTTAAAAGGAAAAAGGTTTTAACGAGATTGTATAAAATCTCGAACTACTACCAGTGTATCATGAACCAAGATTTAGAAATGTGATATTCAAAATAAGGTTATTTTGAGAAATTGGTTATTTTCACGGGATAGGCTCATAGCAGGCCTAAGACCCACCCCTGACATATTTTTGAAAAAATAATAATAATAATAAAATATGCACAAGGTTAATAGTGTCGATACCACCCCTTCCAATGTATCAGGTGTATCAATTCTTTGAACAGAACCATTTATCAGCAATACGTAGATTAAAATAAAATATCAAATCAAGACTCTTATAAATGTTCCTAATGTTTGGTGTATGATGTATTTATAGCAGTTAATAAGTCTGACTTCTCACCATTAACTATATTGATAAAATGTAATATCAGTGCATATGAAGGAGTCTCCATCAATGTATACGTCTTTGGCAGTCATCATGGTTGAAAATCATACATATTGATAAACACCCCTAAGTTGTCTTTGGAAGAAATCTTTAAAATAGTGAAATTAGACAATGTAAGCCTTATTTATCACTCTACGTTAGATGTTCAATTCAATGTGCTTGCCTTTTTATTAATTTAGTTATTTTGGTGGGGGTGCTTATCTATATATATATATAAAGTGATCGCAACATAAGGTCCAAGACGTTAACCCGGGATCAGTAGGGTTTGGGCATTAGATAACCGGTGGAATAGGGGCGGAAATCAGGAAAACAAAAAAAAAAAAAAAAAAAAAAAACTAAAAAAGGATAGATCTACGGGCATTGTTAGTATATGACAAAATAAATAACTATAATGCATGTGCTTCATTATTCAGGAATTAAGGCCATGTTTGGTTTACTGTTTTGAGCCTCATTCTCTTAATTCTTGCTCATTCTAGGCAAGAATGGGCAAGAATGAATAATATCAAAGTGTTTGGTTACAAAATTCTTACCTAAGGCCACATTCTTTTCACAATGAAAAATCAGCCCCATAGCACAAAAATTGACTATCCCGTAGCATAAAAAATAATCATGCCCGATTTTGCTTTTTTCATTCCTTGAGAAAACACTACCTATAAAACTGTTGTCATAGACGTTTATTTTTGCGAAAACACTTTTGCAAAAGTACTTATACATGAAAGCACTTTTATGGAAGTTCTTTTATGAAAGCACTTTTATAAAAATACTTTTACGGAAGTATTTTTATGAAAGCACTTTTATGGAAGTACTTTTATTAAAGCACTTTTATAAAAGCACTTTTATAGAAGCACTTATAAAAGTAATTAGTAAAGCACTTTTACGAAAGTACTTTTATGAAAACACTTTTACGAAACTACTTTTATAAAAGCACTTTATGGAAATACTTTTACAAAAGCACTTTTATAAAAACACTTTTGTGAAAGTACTTTTATAAAAGCACTTTTATGGAAGTATTTTTATAAAAGCACTTTTGTGGAAGTACTTTTATAAAATCACTTTTATGGAAGTACTTTTATAAAAGCACTTTTTTTAAAGTACAAAAGCACTTTTATGAAAGTACTTTTATAAAAGCTCATTTGCGAAAGTATTTTTATTAAAGCACTTTTACGAAAGTAATTTTACAAAACATCTATGCCAATTGGTAAACACTGACTATTGGAGACCTAGGCTAGTGATTTGTGAATACCAACACAATTTTTTTTTTAAGAATGAAAATGAGCAACATAGGACACTTGTCAATCTGAAAATAATTCATTTTTAGGAATAAAGTGTTTGGTTCATAGCAATATTTTCTCATTTTGCCAAATTTTATCCATTCTTTTCCCTTTTAGAATTTCATCTTAGGTAAGAATGAGAATTGAACCAAACATGGCCTAAGTGGGCCTCGTATTAATATTTTGCTTTCAACTCATTTATTAGTAGTTATTAGATTTCTTTAAGATGGGTTTAATTGGATTGAGAATTTTGTAATTTTTTTTAATATGTAGTTGGGAGTCTGTATCTACTCTCATAGAGCGCGCCTAACACTGAACTCGCCATACATTGGGAATATCTGTCATACTTATATTTATTATTCATGGGAAAGTGTTTTCAATACAAGGTGTGAAATGTCGTTGTGATGTCGATGTGAGGCGCACTCTGTGAGGAACAAATCCCAGCTACACTTTTGTTAACATGGTCAATGGATGACGAACCACACCAGGTATAGAATTCATGCCATTTACTCACAACTTATAAGTTATAACCAACCAATCCACCAATCGAGTGGTGAATCGGTTGGCACGTAACTAGGTAAGCCCTAGACAAGATGCAGTTTCGACTACTAACGACTCCAAATCCATCTTTGAGAAGAGTATAATGTTGCTAGATAAAAAGTGTGGTCCTATGCCATAGAAATTGAATTACAGACTATATGGGGGCAAAAGACGAGCAATCAATTTAAAAAAAAATAAAAATCAATCCATAGTTCCGTATCGAAGGAGGGAGGCCTTAAAAAAAGTAAGTCGAGCTCCAAAGTGAGCCTTAGGTGGTGTTTGATAACACTTTTCAAGCCTTTGAAGTTTGAAAATGTTGCTTTTCAAACATGCTAGAGGTGTTTGGAAGTGTTTCTAAACCTAGTCAAAAAGTCCAAAGTTCCCTTTAGTTTAAGGCATGCTTGTGCTTCTCCGGCGAACTAGCGGCAACAAGTGACTCCTCTGACGAACTAGCGGTGATGAGTGATCTTTGTTTTTCATTTTCGATCGCCATTGTAACTCTCAACAATGGCAATCTCTTGTTGCAACAACTCTTGACAGTCGTTACAACTCTCAACAATGATAATCTGATATCGTTGCAACTCTTGATAGTTGTTGCAACTCAATAGTGGCAATCTCTCACCACTACAAATCTCAACAACAATAATCTCTCGCCGTTGCAACTCTCAATAGCGGCAGTCTCTCGCCGTTGCAACTCTTAATAGCGAAGACGACGTGGGATCGTAGGCAGGCAAAATTGGAATCGTTGCATTCAACTCTAACGGTAGTAGTTTGAGGTAGTACTAACGACTATTGAGAATCTCTCTTCATTGTTGTTGCAGTTACGTTGTTCATTGTATTCATCTTTCTTTTCCATTGAACAAATTTTATTTGTATTAATTATTTTAATTGTTATTAATTATTAAATATTTTAATAGTTTTAAGATATTATTTTTCTAATTATTAAATAATTTTTCATTGCTTCATGGACTTTATTACTATTTTCATTATTATTTTAACTTTTAATAATTATTTTTAATTTATAAATTTATATGTATTTTCAATTTGTTCTTATTTTAATATATTTTTTTTTTTATTTTTATTATTCATATTTTCAATATTGTTTTGAATTTATAAATTATTTTAATAAAGTAGTACAAATTGAACTCAAAATTATCAAATAGTCTAATTTAGGGGATAAAATAATAAAATCAGTGAATTTCAGATGTTGAAGGTTTGATCCAACACAAAGATGGCATTTGATAACACTTTTCAAACGTCTGAAGCCTGAAATATCTCCTTTTCAAATGCAATGCTTATTTGGTGTTGTATCTGAAATATGATCTGAAAAGGTATTTTAGATCTGAAATTTTAAGACTTAAGTCTGTCACTTAACGTGCTCAAACGTGGCCTAAAATAAAAAACACCCCTACCCCATTCTCTCTTTCTCTCTCTCTCTCTCTCTCGTCTTCCCACGACCGCCGCTACAAGAGGTTCTCTCTCTCAAGAGGGTGAGTGATGATAATAATAATAATTATTATAAATTATTTTTACTAATTATTAATTATTTTAATATTTTTATAGTCATTAATTATTTTTTAATTATAATCATTTAATTTATTAATTAGTAATTATAATTAATAATTTATTATTTATTATTTTTTATTTGTATTGTTTCAATATTATTTTGAAATTAAAAATTATTTTTATGAGATAATTTGAATTGAACTCAACATTTCTATAGTATGTTCTAAGGATAAAATAGCAAAATCAGTAAATTTCAGATGGTAAAGGATTGATCCAATACAAACAAACTTATGAATTCAAAGCATCTAAAAAGTAAAAAAGACACCTATACTTCTTTTCACATTTCAGATACAAAGAATATATTTTTAAATTTTCAAATTTCAAATTTATGATTTATCAACCACCACGAACAATATTGAGAGACTCTAAAAAAATAAAAAAAAAAACAAGTATGTCTATTTTCGCATCTCAATCACTTTTAATTTTTTTTTTTATCTGGTATAACTGTGCCTAATACGAAACCAAGGTCTAACTTTTTTAATTTTTGGTGAGGCCAGGTGGGCCACAATTGAATATACACGTATTGGGCTATTGGACTACGGCATACGGCGCCAGGCGGCTGAACGAGTAGTTGGGTTCAAGAATACGTGTTATTGATCGTACATTGATCAGATGATTCCGGTGTGGCCGTGTGGGGTCCAAAAGAATCTGCATGGGTTTGTATTTCCGTCAAACTACTACAGAAGCAAGTGAAGCTGATTGGGTCACTGGATGTTGAAAACTTGGAATCTCGGACCCCTATGTTGGAAGTTAGAACCTTTTATCTTACCATCCGGTCATTTGGTTCAAGAAAATGATGAGAATTAGTATCGGAATCAGACTATTTTTTACATAATTTGGTTTAGTGGGGAACTAGAGTCGAATTTCGATTGTTATTGTTTGATTCATTTGAAGTTGTATTCATTATCAACTTAAAATTTTCAATTTTATGTTATTCTATTTACTCTTTTATTATAATTTTATTAATATTTTATGAGCATATAATTATAGTTTTATTAGTAATTAATAATTAATATGTTATTATTTATCATTTATTTATGAATATTTTATCAATATATTATATTTTATTGTTACTTTAATAAAAAATAATATATTTATTATTGTTTTCTTATTAGTTAATTAGTATTCTATTATTTCTTAATTATTTAATAAATAGTATCTTTATTTTTTATTATTAATTTAATCATATTTTATTATTTTATTAATATTAGGGTTTATGGTTTTTTTTGTCATGAATTATTTACTTCTTGACAAACTCTAAAGTAAGAATCCCATTCCCTAGGGGGGAGCCTGGAATGGACATTCCCCATATAATCCCATTTTGCTAAGAATATGTATCAGAATCTCATTCTGACCAAACAAATGATAAGAATATGAATGGACCATTTTGATTCCGATTTTAGTCACCTAATTGGGGGAATCAAACAAACCCTTACATTGTTATACTGTTTTATAGAATCTGTTTAAATAACAATTACCACGTATATAATTGTTTTTGTACAGTTAAAAAAGTTAGGAAAAACTCCAGATTAGTACCTTGTACTTTAGACCTAATGCCACTTTAATTCCTGAACTTAAAATGCAAAATTCAGTACCCAAATTTTCAAAACATGTAATCCAGTATCTACTGTTAACCAGCTGTTAAGTGGCATTTGAAAAAGATAAAAATGCCCTTTGAGTTTCATCTAATTTTCTTTATCAACCATTCAAATGTTGACAAAAAAATAACAATCCCAAATTCTTGCTTCTTCTATTCAAGAAAGTTAGGGGCATGTCTCAATGGGCATTTTGGACCCCAACTTTCTTGAATAAAATAGGCAAAGCTTTTAGACTATTAATTTTTTGTCAATGTTTGAATGGTTGATAAAGAAAATTAGATGACACTAGAAGGGCATTTGTGTCTTTTTCAAAAGCATTTAATGGCTGGTTAACAACTGGTTAACGATAAGAACTGGATTGACACATTTTGAAAGTTCAGATCCTAAATTATCGCATTTTAAAGTTCGGAGACCAAAATGGCACTAGGCCCAATATAGAGTACTAGTTGAAAATTTTTCCAAGGGAAATGATAGAGGATAGAAGCAGAAGGACAACTTTTTCTCTCTTTTCATAGGAATCTTGGCTCCGGGTAATGAACTATCACATAAAAGCAAACGTGAATTTGTTAGATATATAAAGGTGTGGTTAAAAAACTTAAAATTGTACGTAACAAGGTTCAAAGTATTAACATAGGCCGATACAACCTATATTGGTATTTTTTTATGTTTTATTTATCTTTTTTTCAAAACCGGTTCAGAGGGGTCGATTTAAGTCCCAACTACCCTCTAACCCATGGTTTTCAAAACCGGACTAGACCGGACGGTTGGACCAATAAACTAGGAACTGGTCACCTGATCGATCCCGTTTTTCCCCAAACCCGCTTTTTCCCCTAAAATCGTTGATTTTGGTCAGCAAACCGCTGGACTAGCCGGTTAACCGTTTGAATCGTTCAAACCATTTGAACTGTTCAAACCATTTTGACCGTTTTTCAATTTTTTTAATTTTTTTGTTAGAACGGTCTGACCCATGGTCTGACCCAATACAACCCATGTAGGGACATATCGGGAAGTCTTCGACACAATACGAGTTGATACATATCAATACTTTGAACCTTGGTATGTAATGCTATATACGTGGGCCAAACCAAATGTATATCTAGACGTGAATTGTGTGGCCCACCTATTTTAATGGGCCATCAAACATAATATCCCATTCTCTTAACGTAAATGTGAAGGTATCATACCCCTATTTATGAAACAAATGGAATCTCATATATTATTGCATTTTTTGTCACCGTTGATCGTAATAGAACCAACATAATGAATAGGGGTGTAAATTGATCGAATTTGAATCGGATCAGGCAATATTCGAATTCAAATTTGATTACAAAATTTGATATCTGAATTTAATTTGATATTCGACGGATATTGAAAATTAATATCTAAATTTGAATTCGATTAAATATTCGAATATTCGATTCAATTTGAATTCGATTAATTAATTATTTTAGATAATTAATAAATATATAAACTAAATATTTTATTGATATAAAGTACATAAATATATAAGTTATTATATATATACATTATACAAAATATTTTATATATTATATATAAGAGTTAAATAATCAGTCGAATTTAAATATTAATCCAATTAACTATTTGGTATGAATAGAATATCCAAATTCAACTGATTAAATATTTAAATTATCCAAATTCGATTCGATATATCAAATATCAAATTCAAAACCAGATTTTTGAATACCATTTACATCCCTAATCGTAAATACACTTTATTTCCCTATTTTTTAACATAGTAAGAATTCATTTTACTATTTTAGTGGTCCCGGAAGCACAACTTTACTGGTCTCCGTGTGCCACACCAAAACAACCACAACAGCACTGTTAAAGGGTCAAGAAGGTAAATATAAGCCTTTTACAAGGGCAGTTAGTTATTTCCAGATAAATAAAGTAAAATAAAATGGAGGGCGCTTGGGACGTTTCCGCATCTTTTCCTTGCGAGTAGGAATAATCGGCGATCACAATTTTCACCGCGGTGCGGTTTGCCTAGAGCCGCCGGTACCATGAGCGTGTTGCCCAAGCATTCTCTCTCTCTCTCTATATATATGATGTATTGTGTCATCCAAAGTGTTTGTCAGTCGGTTGAGCAGATGCAATGAACTGAGATTTGACGTGTTAATTAGCAGTTTGCTTTGAATTTTATTATTTATGCACTTTGTCAAATAATAAATGACTATTAAAACAAAATTATACTTGAGGAACAAGTATTAACATTTTCACTGCACGTATTGTAATTTAATACTTGATTTAAATATATAGATTGTGCCTAGACTGGTAGAGGACCAATTGTAATGGGACTAATGGGTGTAAGGTCTGGTCTCTCCCTAGTCCCTTCCCTAATTCCGAGACCGAGAGCGCCAGAGCTTCAAATTATTAAACAATGAAAAGAAAATATTGCAGACGTATCAAGAATGTCCTCTTTCTAGGTTCTATTACTGTTAATTACTATTAACTTAGTGGGCTCCGTATATTTTGTTTATGGCCTCCACTAACAAATCTCGTCGGCCCTCTGCAGCTCCATCCCGTGAGAGTGTGAAGAGTTCCTTTCGCTTACCTTGTCTTGTCTTTAAATGAATTAATGTGATTTGATGATAGCGAAATGAGGCCGCCCTTCTCGACCGGAGACCATTTGTGGATTGTGGTGGGTCATTTTGCTATGTTGCACCACGTGAATGACAATGTGCCCACTTGCAGCTTCCACGGAGATGGTGCTCTCAGTCTCAGCTTTTCCCCTATTTCATTAGAAACTAAGAACAGAAGGGTATCAAATTCTTTCTTCCTTTTTCCTTTGCTTTTCTGGTTTGAACATTTTCAAACGCTATTTACTATGCCAGAATAGTTGAACGTGATGGTTGTGTTAAGGGTAAGGATAGCATTTTTTTTTTTTTTATTTCTCCAATTTTCATAGGGATCTGCCCCAAATGAGACGGGGATGGGCAAATTTTCATCCCCCTAAGTGAAGATGGAGAGAATATTTTTGGCCACATGAGATCTCTACTAATATATATGTATCTGTATGCATACAATATATATGTATATATGTATGCATACATTTATATATTAATATTTTTTAAAATATAATTAAATATATTTGATTTTTTTTTTAATAATATTATAAATTTGAATTATTTTTTTTATATTTTAAATAAAAATAAAATGATTAACATTATAAAAAATCACGTATAGAAAAGGAAAATCTCTATAGGACAAAAATGAAGAACGAAAACAGGAATGAGAAATTTCGTGGGAAAAAGGATGGGAGAGGCTCCCTGTTCCCATCCCGTTGCCGCTCCTAGTTAAGGGCTGAGTGACGTTGACGGGAAATTGAATGTATGGCTATCGTCTATGCATACACGTTACTCCCAACCCAGCAGTCCAATATATTCCCTTTTGGCTGTTGCATTTGGTCAATAACTTGCCACATCAGCATTTTAATTAATACAAATCGGCAAAATTTTTTTATCTATATTTATTAACGCAAATCCAAAACGCCAATTCACGAGTCATGTATGGATTTATGTGCAGGGGCAATTATCAAAAAACAAACAGAAAAGTACAATTGTCTGAACTGAATCCCATTGAAATATGAAAAAATAACTTATTTGTTTATTGAATTGTCAATTTGTCATATTCTAGTTGCAGCGGAGCTTTTTAATTAACAAGAATTAAAACACTTCAAATGTTTAATCAACACATATCTCTAATACACTTTGGAAAAGGGTTGCACCGCACCGCTGTGCTGAATCTATAGTGAAAACAATCATAATCGCCCAACTCCATCTGATCTGAAGGTACCAGCTGGCTTCCAGGAGTTGAGGATAGGCTACTTCCTTTTGCGTAGCAATGGCTCCTTTGCCTGACAAAAAGGAAATGCTGACACGTGTAGGTGGAGGGTTTGGGGATGTCATCCTGTCAAATCCTAACAAGAAAGTTGTTTGGGCATATTCATGCAGTTTCTTCATGGTTCGTACATTGAAGGAAGGTGCTTGTCGCCGTAGTATTGGTGCGGATTGTGTTCGTGTCGTTGTGTAGCAAATTCCTAAGAAAGCAACTCTTGTCTTATACAGATGATGTAGTCTGCTTGACGAGTCTGGTCCACGACACACGAAGGAAGAAAGGACAAGGTCCACAATCCACATATATATAGGAAAAAAAGTGTGAATTAAGAAGAAGGGAGAAAAGATTGGACCAAGCTTATGGATTTGTCCATCTGTAATGGGGTCCTCAGCTGGATCAATTCAACCCTAGAACGTATGTTGCTTATCCGTGTCTATTGTTATATTAATTTCGTATTCTAATCAATTTCTTTCCAAAATTGTGATCAAAGCTAAAAGAAAATAGATGGTTGTCTATATACATGGAATGAGATTGAACGACCGTGAGATGTGTCGCCATCAACGACAATATATGTATCCAGATGAATCCGTGCTTAATAAAAGCTTTCACAGTTCACGCTTGATAATATGTTTCAATATTTCAAATTTGTCCATTCCTCGCGATATCATGCTGCATCGCATCTCAACCTCTAATTAAAACCAAATATGATTTCTCCAGCGTCGCCGCTGGAGTCAAAGGTTTTAAAGTCCAGAAATTCCGGCAACTTGGTGCAATTTCAGTTTCAAGCAGATGGAAACACCCCTACTTCAACCTTCAAACTATATATAGTTTGATTCAGCCACCGATGGAAACAAGAAATCCGCCAGCACTCATAAAGTCACAACTCAGAACTGTTTTTATTTTTTTTTTCAAAGGTTTACGTCGCATGACCATATACGACTTTTTAGTTTTATGTTGAGTCAAAAAAGTGCGCATCGGTCCACCCAATGGATGAATGACATCTATGGCTATGGTTGTCAATATATCAAAGAATATAAATTGCGTAATTTCTACCTCCTGTAGGCTTGTTTAATGGCGGTTCACCTAAATTGCATCATAAAATTAAATATATAATAAGTAGATGTTACATGGTCATACTTACACGTGCGAATTGGATTTTCGAAAATCTTTAAAAATTTATAGAAAATGATACCAAGTGTCAAGTAATGGCTTACCTATGTGCGTGTAAAGCATTCTAACTATGCCAGTTCTAGGATGGCTAAATTGTTGGTAAGGTCTTGAGGTGGAGATTTGGGATTAATTCCACCTTCATTGGAAAAAAGAAAAAATTTTTGGTTGCTTGGGAAAAAAATAACTTCAGCTGTTTGAAAGCTCTCCGTACATCACACATTACCATGCGTGTGGGGTAAAATTAGGGGTGATCATGGACTTGGTGTTATTCAGAGCCTATGGGAGGTTTTTGGAGTTGTGTTTAGAGGCTCCAATATTGGAAGTTTTTTGATAGCCAAGAATGGCCCTTGTCATGCCTTTTTTTAAGAATATTCTGAATTTTTTTCTTTTTGCTATAAGAAAAGCTTGCATTTTGGCTATGGATTTTGGGCTTTCAAACTTAATTAGGTGGCATTCGGTAGTGTAAGAGTATTGTGAATGGGACCGTTTTGGTCCTATCCACGGTAGGATGTGGTGTTCTCTTGGGTGTGGATGGTCCCCATCCACAAAATACTATAGATAGGGACATACCACACCCCAATTTATCATTCACACTATTTTTTTTGTGGATAGACCACGTTATGGTATGAGCTGTTTGTGAGAAAGATTCAGTATAACACACTTGTGTTACATTAGTCTAACTACTCTTATTTTATTTAATATTTTAAAAAATTACAATTTATATATAAATTATTTATTACTGAAGATAATATTATAATGACAAATATATTTATTAGTAATTACGTATTGGTGTTTTTTTTATCCATTATTATTTCAAATTATTTTTGGCTTAAATTATGGTTCTTTTTCATTCATGATCGTACATGTGCAAATGGATTGGATCATCATCCGATCTAACCCAATCCTATGTTTGTCACATTTGAATAACCATTCATCATATTTTTGGGTTAGATCGATTTGATTCAGATCACCCCTATCCGACTTGACATGATCAATTGTATAAAATCATCTTACAAGTAGTAATGAAATGTATGAAATCGATAGGTGTGATGTGGACTTCTACATCGCACCTACAAAATGCCCTTGTGGGTGTAGACAATTTCTTTCTACATAATTTGGTCTGCAGTTTAGAACAACATAAATAGTAGTATGGTGTGGATTGGTCCCTGTCATAGAGTGTGGTGAAACTCAATCCACACCCACCAATTTCTCATCCATACAGAACACCCCCTTAATTATTGAAAGTGATTCCCAAACTGTGGTTAAAGCTCTTTCTGTCAATTTTTTTGATGCTTCTACTACTGTTTGGCCCTTGCTGAATGATATACTAAGTTTGGTTTCACTTTCAGAGGTGGCAATTAGGTTGTTCATGAGCTTGCTTCCAAGGGTATTGGAGCCCGGGGTTCAATCTGATTGCAACCTCCGCCTTGGTTGATCGAGAGTTTATGAGTGGACCATTCTAGTTGTGGGGAATGGGGAAAGTAGGCTTAGTCATCACTCATAGTGGTTGTTGTTCTTGTTTGCTTGTTAGGTTCATGGTGTAGTTTCCTTTTTCTCTCTTTCTTTTATTTTTTCGTGTCATTGGGTTTCGTGTTGGTTTCTTTGTGTTGTGTTGCTTTTCTTTCTTAATGAAAATCTTTTCTACCATAAAAAAGATTCAAAGCCTATAAATATTACATATGAAATATTAAATATATATTATTTTATACATAATACATAGTATAATATATTATATATAGTATGTAATACAAGTGTCATATCATATATACGTGAAGGATGGGCTCAGCATGAACACAAAACTATCACTCCTAGGTAATATATTGTATTTGAAACTATTATTCACTTAATAAAAAAGATAAGCAAATTAAGTACTCTGGACGTACGTAGCCTATTTGCCTGAAGAGAAAATATTTCCATTCATGTGTTACGCGGATGCCACCAAATAACGAAATTACACAAAAATAAGCTTGGAGCAAACAAGCATATTTATGGGAAGGAAGAGAGAAGAATCCTCCTTCAACCTCTCACCTTTCAAAAGATCACCACTTCTGCATAGCTCCAAAACTCCGATTGTTATTGGTTTTTGGCTCTGAGTCGAACTCCACCATTTGATGTTTTGAATCTCGGTACTCCCTTAAATGGATTATTCAATGAGGGAACGAGGGAAGAGAGAAGAGGGGAGGGTGAACAGACTGATTGTCTGCTCAATCAGTGATGGGGAAGGTAAAAAAAAAAAAAAAAAAACATAAGGAGGTAGAAAAGATGAAGAGAAAGAAGAAAATGCAATAGAATATGAAATCACTACTCTTAAGATTTGGAGTCAAAGGCATTCCAAGCAGGACCGGCACAATATAGTAAACATGTTCAATGAACATTTGATAAATATTATAACAATTGTTAATAGTGATTTACTTTTTTTTATGAGTAGGCTAAGAGTATTTTAAGTGATAGGTATCAAAAAATTTTTTTAAGTATTCATTGAATGTGATTATAAGATTATGCATACGTAATCCGGACTAATTCCAATCAATTCATTGCCTATTATGAGATGTGACTAGTGAAGGTTGTTCAAGAGGTATCAAAGATCCAATTGTGGAAAGGGTAAATTTGGGTTTTATCAAATTTAATGGCCCCACATAACGAAAAATGAATTTGTGAAACTTCAAGGATACTTTAATAAGTAGGTCTTAAAACCTTAAGAGTAATTCAAGTATTTAATTATCATAAACTTGATGGGTACTTTTAAGCGATTTGCCGATTTACGTACCCTTTAGAAAATAATCTGATCTGCCACGTGGCTATTAACTTAACCATGCTAGGACCCATTCATGACTCTTTTAATTTGTAAGAAATTCGCACTCGAGACTAAGGGTGCCAGTGGACTGGTTTTGGATTGGACCCAAGTCAGTCCGTAACAAATTTTATTGGATTGGACCCCAGGCCGTCTGTCCAGTCCAAAATTAATTTGGAGGCATTAGATGGATCAACAAGACATATTGGATCGAATTAATCTAGTCTAAAATATTAATTAAATTGGATTGGATCTAATCCGTTTTTAACAAATTTATATTGGATTGGGTTGGATTAAGCTAATATATCAATGAATCGAATTTGAGTTGAAACCAATCTAAATCAAAATGAATTTAAACAGATTGAATAATTTAAACATTAAATTAGATCAATCCAAATTAATTTAAAATATTCATTAAATTGAATTAAACCTGATTCATTTATAATGAATTCACATTGAACTGAATCGGATCAGACGGATAATAGATATTGCCAAATGCGGACGTCATTTCAATTTTCAACCCTAATAAGCAATAAGGAAGGATGGGACCAAAATGTCGACATGTGTCATATTGCCAAATGCTTACCTTAATATCATCCATTCGCTATTGGGTGTAAGACTGAAAATGATGATGAAACAAATGGTTGTATGGGGTCTAATTGTTCTCATTACATATTTCAATTTATGTCAATTACAATTATAAACGGGAAAACTATGATAAGGAAAAGACAACATTAAAAAAGTTTTGACCAATTAAAGTCTATTCATAAATTTTGATAAATAATATTTGATGGTCAGACGTTTTTTAGATATCATAAAGATTGATTTTGATTGACTAGTCCCTTTTAGTCTGTGTAGTCTGTAAGCAAAAAACTAATTGGTAGAATGATTCAGATTTCAGTGGGCTTCTTTTTTGTGAAATAAGGTCCGGGTCAAACTTGCTCTTCCCTTTCTCCGTATTAAAATCCAACAGGCGTTTTTGCACTTCCTCCCAATTCCCAAATCCCAATCCATGAGAATTCTGTTTACGCCTATCCATAATACATTATCCTTGTGAATTGGGAACATTTTTTTCTGCATAATATTATGGAGAGGATGAAATGTTCTCCATGTATGACTGTAATAAATGTGGGCAGAGTTTTCGTGGACAGGAGATCCAGACTCCAAATTAGCACTCTTATCATAAAATTTGATTCGTTTTTATCCGTTGGGTTTATATTGGTTTCCATTAAATCAAAATTTTGAAAATAACTCGTAAAGACTTTGAACACTTTACTAAATACAAGACCATATTGTAACCAACTTCACCAATGTATTATACACTTAAGGTACGTTTGGTTCTCAGCCGAAATTAGAATCTGAATGATCTGTTCCCATAACCTATTCGGTTCAGACAAGAATAGAAATAGGAATTGAAATAATTAAGAATGAGATTTCATTCCCAAGGGAACAGCGGAGAATGGCCATTTCCTCAATGAGATTCCAATTTCGTCCAACCAAACAGTTAGAATCGGAATAGCTCATTCCGCTTCTGATTCCAAATCCTTATTCATACAAACCAAACGGGGTCTTAAATATTAAGGTGATGTTTGAAAAGTCATTTTAGAAATATCTTTCAAAATGTTTTTAGAGGCCATTTATTATGAGGAAAGAATAGAAAGCTTCATTTGAAATTTGGAAAAGAATGGACAGGCCCAATGCAGATTTCTGATTTCCACTAGCAGAGCTATAAACATTCAAAATGGCAGCAATAACACACACTCTATGCGCCAATGCCCACCCGTGAATTGGCATCAATTCCGAGTTGGCACCTACCCAAACAGTACTTTGAGCCTACAAATTCTGACCTTGGGCTGATCCGTCATTCTCCCTTTGAAATTTGATGTTTTTTAGTTTTTTCAAGCCTTTTTGTGCATATATATATATTGGTCTTACCCACTTTTGATTATCAAATGGAAAAGACCGATTTTAGATCTCCCGAATCTGTTGAAACCCAAAAGATCAGTATGGAAATGGTTACCAAATGCCACTTAATTTAAGGGACTGAATCCTAATGGATGAGATGGGGTGGTTCAATATTTAACCCAATTATTAGATAATCAATAGAGAATGACTATTCAGCCCATCACAGAATTCTTAGCCTCATTATATAGGTGGGATGAATCCTGACTATGGATATGCGATTTATGGGGGATTAGTAGTAGACTATGAGGAGCTGTAATATCAGAATTCTGCAACGGGCTGCAATATACTTAGGGCTTCAAGTCGGGCCGGGTTAGGTCGGGTTGAGGCCAACCCTAGCCCAACCCTAAGTTCTAAACCCCAACCCGACCTTCAACCCGACTCACCCAATCCTAACCCTAACCCTAACTAAATTCCTTCAACCTTAACCCAACCCGAAGGCTTCGGGTTGGGCCCAGCCCAACCTTCTTCTCATCCCTTAAAACCTCATATAATTTCTCGATTTTAGATCTTAACTCAACTCTCACTACATATATTAGTCCTATGTTTCATTGATATTTGTTTGTTGACATTTTTTTTCGTTCTTTTGGTACAGAATTCAGAAAAACAAGTGGCAGAAATGACTATAGTTTATTATGAATTATGACTTACGGTAGATCTTTCTTAGGTGTCAAACAAGATAGAGGAGATGAAGAATAAAATTTTCAAAAAATATAAAATAATGTTATTAAGGTTTTAGTCTTTCTTATTAGAATTAAGTGAAGTGATTATCTTAAAAGAAATACATGATACTATATGGTGGGGGCTATACAAATATCATGCATCTAAACGAATCAATGTATGTTATATATTACTTATAAATATATTTATATATGATATGTACTATAGAGTTGGATTCGGATTGACTAAGGGGTCAACCCTAACCCAACCCAAAATAAAATCAGGTTAATAAATTTTAACCGTAACCCTAATCCAAACATTAATCTGACCCAACCCAATCCAATTTTTTTGGATTATGTTCAAACCAATCCGGCCCAAGTTGCAGCCTTAAATATACTTTTTTCCAAAGAGTCAAAGAGTTGCAAAAAATAAGAGAAGAGAGATAAAGGATTGAGAAGATGTCTCCCGCTGACGCGACAAGAGGTTGGTTTAAAAGTCAGACAAGGCAGAAAAAAGGAGGATTATCTCCATGTTCATATTCACGCTTCCCACCCTCCAGCCCCCACCCCCACCTTGTATTTGCTGTTTTTGTTCCTCTCCAGTCTCCACAGGACCACCCGACACCACGTGCAATTTGAGTCATCATCTTACATTAAATCCACCACTAACATCATCCTTCTAGAAAACCGACCTCCTCCATGTCTGCCTAAGAGAAAGAGAAAAAGAGAGAGTGACGAAGTCGTCAAATAAGAGGAGAGTGTGAGATCCGAGAACGCTACTAATTTAATATATGAGAGAGGCAAAGAGTATGCATTTGAAATAGCGATTGCTTAGCCACGCTGATCCTTGCAACGAGTGTATACTATATCATACCGAATGTTGACCCAAAACTGCCACTTCAATGCTACCATTCGCGTTAAAAATACTTTATTATATTAGCAAATAATTTTAATAATATTTTGTCATTATTCATTAATAATTATTAATCAATTAAGAATTAAGGCCCTGTTTGGTTTGCAGGAACAAGGGTCTGAAATTGGAATCGGAATCCTATTTCCATTCCTGTTGAAATGGCATTCTCCCATTTGAGGGAATGACCATTCCTTGTCCCTCACTTAGGACCGAAATCTCATTCCGGCTCATTCCAATTCCTGTTGAGCCAAACAGATTATGGGAATAGACCATTATGATTCCGATTCTGAAGGATTTTAATTCTGATTCTGATTTCAACCGTAAATTAAACGGACCCTAAATTTCTAATTTTCTTACTAATTAATTATTTATTTATAATAAGTAAATAACTATGTAACTATTTAATATTAATTAATTAACATTACTATTTAAATAGTTATGTAACAATATTTAATATCCATTAATAAATCATAATGATAATTGATTAATAACATCATAATTATTTCTATACATTATTAATTAGTAATTAATTATTTGATATCCATTTAAATAAATAAGATTTATATAATTTTAGTTATTAATTAAAAAATATTAGTAATCATTAATTTTAATAAATAAATAGTCATAACTAATTAATAAATTACATCAATAATTAGTAATAGTGTTAATTAATTACTAGTTAATAATATATAGAATTAATTAAGATGTTATTAATTAATTATCATTATCATTTATTTTTAATTAATTATTAAATAGTTAATAGTTTTTTAAGTCTTAGAAGATTTTTAGAACAGTATTCTTTGCAATCAAATGTCAAAAAAAGAAGAAAAAAAAGACAAAATTTCAAGTACTTTTGTTAGAATTTTTAGATATCATAAATTAACTTTTAACATGGCTGGCAAATTTGTGAAGATGCAACTTGGGTGAGCTCCAATTGAGAATTTGTTAAAATTTTCATAATGGGTACCTGATTTTCCCTAAGGCTCAGTTTGGAAGGAGTAGAAATACAAATTTGTAGAGTACAAAACCTTACATTTTATATTATTGTGTATATATTTATACTATACATATTTGTATTTGTACCAATTAAAAAATATATATTATAGAATAAAAAAAAAGACAATATTATGTTTCTTTCTTTCTTGTATAGGGTTCTCTACCTTTTCCTTCCTTTTCCTACATTTTCCTTCAAACCAGACATAGCCTAATTGGATATGAAATTTCCACATGGAAAATGAAGAGTTGATTTCCGTCAAAAGTCAAAATGACTAGTGGTTGCATCGGATTTGAATGCTGCACTTGATGTGGTTGTATCCTTGTATGCTGTATTCTGTTCACGGGCCGGGCTTCGGGTTCAGCCCATGAACATTTTACTTTGGACTTCAGGCCGGTGTCATTTAAGTTTTGGTAAAAACTAAGCCCGAGCCTCGGCATAAACAGGTCTAGATGAAAATATACGAGGGTAGCACTCTGTGCCTCAGTGGGTGTGCCACCAAGTGCAACTCCCCGGCAGCATAAAATGCAATTTACTTTTTTACTTCAGTGTTGGTTACCACAAAAGAAAGTGTTTATATATTACAAAATGTACGTGTTAGTATATAATATACTGTTTAGATTTTGATTTTGAGTATTTAGGTTTTGTTTGTCTAGCAATGCAATTTCATTTGTACTGGGGGTAAAAGTATGAAGTGCCAATGAGTTAAAAGCAAATTTAGGCTCATCTATTTGCACTCTCATGTATTTGTATTAATAGTTCAATTTGGAAGGAGTACAAATACAAATATATACACTACAAATATATACAAAATAATACAAAATATGAACTAGAATTTGCACTCCCATGTATTTGTACTGATGGCTCAGTTTGAAAGTAGTACAAATAGAAATATTTTCTGGGTGCAGATGAATGGATCCTTGCATCAATATGTTTCTCATGTGAATAATCGTTACCTCTTGCTTTTTCCATGAGGTACCGGACAAGGAACTATTCTAGGGTCTGGTTTCCAGGTCAAACAGTCTGACCGTTCGGTCCAAATGGACAACTCACTATGACAAAAAATACTTTTTTTTTTTTTTTAATTTAAAAGACAAAAAGAACAGCCAAAAAATATTGTCCGGGTTGATGGTTCGACCACCCCAGTCAGCGGTTCACTTATCAAATCAAAGTTTTTGGCCAAAAGTAGTTTTGGGGTTAAATGGAACCAATCAAGTGATCGATTCCCGATTTTTCTGATCTGACCATTCGGTCTGGTCTAGTTTTGAAAACACTGCTGCAATAAGTGAAAGATGATAGACTACTACGATGTATTTGGTTTGAAGGGAAAGGTAGGGAAACCTATTCCTTTCTCTACCCTTTTAATTAAGTTTGCAACTTGGGGCTGGGTTGGCCCGAACCCAACACAAAATAATCAGGTTGGATTGATGATCAAGTTAGGGTTAGGGTTGAAATTCACAAACCCAAGTTTACTCCGGATTGGGTTAGGGTCAACCGATCAAGCAACCTATATATATATGCACACACACACATTGATTTGTTTAGATATATGATAGTTGTATTGCCCCTACCACATACTATCATGTCTTTAAGATAAGCACTTTACTTAATCCTAATCATAAAGACTAACCTTAATAACATATTTTGTTTTTTGGATGTTTTAATCTTCCTCTCCTCTCTACTGTTTGCTACTCATTGCCTTCTTCCCATCTGTTGCTCTCTATCATAAGTCATAATTCATAATAAACTATAATCTTTTCAAATACTTATTTTTCTGAATTCTGTATTAAAAGAACTAATAAAAACATTAGCAAACAAATACTAATAAAACATAGGATCTATATATATAGTGAAAATTGAATTAAGATCTGAGATTGACAAGTTCTACAAGGTTTTAAGAGATGAGGAGAAAGTTGGGTTAGGCCCAACCGAGCGCAGCCCAACCCAAAGTTGACTTCAGATTTAGAACTTAAGAGTAGGGTTGAGGGTTTAGAACTTAGTTGAACTGATTTGGATAAGCCATAAAAGAAGGCCCTGTTTATAAAGTATTTTCGTATTTTTGAAAGTACAAAATTAGGACAAGTATGATATTGTGTTTGTATTGTATATTTTATGCTTTTGTTTTCATACTTTTTAAAAGTAGGAAAACCCTTAAAAGCACGAAGTCTGCTTGTTATATGCTTCTGACAAAATACTATTTCCATTTTCTTGCGAATGGGTTGGTCACATGTAATCACTCTCCGATAAAACTCTTGACCTTATTTCTGTTCACCGCTGCTGGAGTCAGACTGTCACACCGGTCTCAGACCGCCAAACCACTAAAAACCGTCACCAGAAGTATGAATAGACCTGGTTTTGCCTAACAGAAAATGATACTTTTATTTTAAAAAGCATCTTATAGGCTGCCAGAGTGGGGTCTAGCTTACAAAGCCAAAAGCCACTGCATAAGAGCTCTCCCAAATAGACTTGAAGAAATAAAGAATATGTCCATAGAAGCCTTTGTTCTGTAGTCGACTCAGCAGCTTAATTCTCTTCTCCCCACGTATATGTCTGTAGAACAACTGAAGAAGCCTCCTTGCACATTTTCATGAGAAGATGGTGGATTACAATCCCTGAATCTCCTTCCAAATTCGACGAAGACTTTCTCGCTTCCTATTTGAGCCGCAACTTATTGGGCTTTTATTGCAGCCCACATCTTACCAGTTGTGATTATTGTTCTACCAATGCATTTCACAATCGCTACCACAATCATCCCTTGATGAGCCACGGCTACGCATCCAATCAAAATTGACTTTAATTGTGTGCATATCAGGGGTGACCATTTGGCCCAGGCCCATTTTTCTCTTTATTAGGCGGGCCCAGCATTGAGGCAATTCATTTATGAGGGTTATGACCTGACCCGCATTTATCTCCTTGTTTTAGTGGGTCAATCTTTAACCTGCACTAAATCCAATCCTTACAATTGTTCACACTGGAGTCTGGAGATGACTTAGTCATAATCTACTGCACTTTTGTGGCTGAATTTGTCACTGTGGCTCAGTGTGGAAAGAGTACAAATGCAAATACATACAATATAAATATATACAAAATACAAGGTTTTACACTCTACATATTTGTATTTCTATTCCTTCCAAACTGAGCCTGTTGGAGTGAGCACCACATTACTAGTTGATTGCTTACCAACATCTCTGATACCGATTGAATGGTTATCAGTTTTTTAGGTATCAGGCTCATAGGCTTCAAAATAATAAAAGCTGAAATGCTAAAATGTTAAAGCTGAATGAATTATGCAAAAACAAATAAAGAAAAACTGGTTAGATAATTTTATTTTAGGTTTTTGGTACCATTGTTGTTTTTAACACCAATATTTGGGGTTGGTCAATACAAATTTGTGATAGGATATATTTTATTTTTCTGTCATGAATGCCTTGAGTTGATCAATGCAATGTTTGGTATCGTTGCTGCTATTTCATGATATATATATATATATATATGGGAATAGCTATCTAATGCAAGGTTCTAAATATCGATACGGTGTATCGGCCTGTTGGTAATTTTTTTATATGTTTTACTTATTTTTTTTAAACTGGTTCAGAGGGGCCAGTTTAAGGCCCAATTACCCTCTGAATCAATGGCTGACCCAATACAACCCCTGTAGGGGCGTATTAGGAAGCCACCAGCATAATACATATCGGCTGATACATGCCGATATGTGTTGATACTTTAAACCTTGATCTTGTAACAACACAATTTCTTAAAAATTTGTATTAACAAACCCCATATGTATTTTGTTTCATTTTATGTACTTGACTTGCACTCTATTTTATCTCCTACGACCTTATATTCTATCATTGAAACCACTCAAAGTTTCAGAATAAATCTCTCTAATATTTGTCTCCTTCATTATTTTGAAGGCCTTTCGGTTTTGTTTTACCCAACCGTGTTTTCAAACACCCCCTTAATTTGTATCACATAACAGTATAGACCAGAGGTTATGAGGGCTTTATGGGATTGGAACAAGATGGTAGAAGCTCTAGAGACACCTAAGTTTCTAAGGTCCCATTTGCTTTTAAGGAAGTTATTTATCCAGGTAAATGCACTTTCTTGGTAAATACATTTACCTATGTTCTTTTGTCTTTCAGATAAATAAGATAATGATTGTTTGTCATGAATGCCATTATTAAAAAGGACAATTTTGTCTCATCAATATATGTAAACCCCATATATATATATATGTGAATCTTAGTAAATGAAATTAAAATTTCATTAACCAACTTTCCTCCATGTTTATTAATTTTGGCCCTAATAAGAAAAAAAAAAAAACTGTGTTATATGCTATTAACCAATAATAATGGTATTAGTTTTGAGCTAATACCATGACCTCTGATATGTATTACTGCAACCAACAAGCATATACATTTGAAGGTTCACCTTTGCTATGACATGGTTGGCTAAAACCACGAAATAACAGCCTTAAACGTATTGTGTAATACCTACCTTGAATTGATACCAATAGATGGTGGTTGATTTGGTATATAGGTTCTCTGGCTTGTTTTGTTGTAGAAGAGAGTCATGGGATGGGGATGGGTTACCCCCATTGTGTACAGTCCCGTGAATAAAAATAAATAAAAATTGATGCAATGACTTAAGGTAGGGCTACCGCAATAAGGCTTTATTCATGGTTCAGCGTAAGATTAAAACTCCATCGTACCAAAAGTGAGAAGCTGAGCATTTGAGTTTGAGCTGCATGCGCTGGACCTTCGCCAATACAAAATATTCCCTTTTACTGATCCCTTGCCAAGCTAGTAAGGAATATGGTCAGATTTTTTTTCCAGTCACTAATGGCCCACTTTTCATGGTTAATTCTGAAATTTTCTTTGAGTTCAGAATTGCGCCCCACAACGTCCCACAGCACATCGGCGGAGATGTGCTGTGGGACATTGTGGGGCACCTCCTCTTTTGGTAGTACATATTACGCATTTATAGGGTATTAAGACTTTAAGAGGGTGGAGAGAAAGAGATGTGTATGTGACTATGTGAGGTCCATTGAGCTTACCTGGAAAGAGCCTACACAGTGATGTGGGTTTGATTCTGTGTCTTCATATGTGAATTGTGGAGGGATGCCGAGTGATCATTTCAGCTAATATGGGTCAACGAGATATCATATAAAGGACCGATATGGAGATGAAGTACAATACGTATCCTCCTAACTGCGTCAATAATCATTCAACTGCAGATAGGAAAGGAAAGAAAATAAGGACGTATCTATATGTTTGTCACTGTGCCCATCTTTGCAGTCCACACCTCAACGTTTCAATCCCTCGTCTGGAATGGAGACGGGATCTGTTCCTCATAAATGGGCGCCTCACATGTATATTCACCATGCATTGGAAACATCTCCCATGAATAATAATTAATAAGTAAGGGAGATAATTCTCAATGCATGATAGGATGTGCATGTGAGGCGCTAGGAGTAAGGAGCAGATCTGGTCTCGAACACCCCGAGAAAGTTAAAAGAAAAAAACAAAACAATGTTGAATTGAAATGGCTCCCGTAAGAAAGGAAATGAATTACGGCATGACAAACTGTTGATGTGTCCTTCTCCATGGAAGACCAACCAAGTTTTATCTTGTGGGGGTTTTGTCATAGACTCTCCATAGTTTATGTACGACTGACTGACTATAACTAACTATGGAAATATCTTGGTCTACAATTGCACTTTGCTTAATCCGTTGCGTATGTTATACTTGGATCAGACACTTGTATTTTATATCAGAAAAGGGAAAAAAAAAAAAAGAACCACTGCGGATAAATTGTCATAAAGTGGTCCATAAATCCACTAATATGGAACGTTGAACAACTGCAGTAAGAGAAGTTTGGCACGGAATGTCAAACGGGGAATGGAGTCTATCACTCCGCAGCACAACAATTAATTAATGAATGTTTCTCTGTTTCTTCTTTGAATCGTCTTGTTAATGCGTACGAATACTAGACAGAAGAAACTGAAATCGAATCGTAGTTACTTGTGACAGAAATCAATTGGGTCAGATATATAGGTAATTGGTTGTATGGACCTAGGACGACAAACCCGGGGAAGTACAGATTCGAGCCCAAACCGCGTTGAAGTTTAGAATTAGGTTGGATTGGGCCCGGATGGGTTCTTAGTTCTTACCTCTTGCCATCAATGAGCGAAGTTATGATAAATTAGATTACATGGTATATCACATGTTAACCATGTGGACTTCGGGGGCAATAGCACAATTATATATATATATAAAGCTAAAAACAAATAAACAATTTGCTTTAGGCTCAGTTTCGAAGAAATATAAATATAAATATATACGGTATAAATACACAGAAAATAATATAAAATATAAGGTTTTGTATTCTAGATATTTGTATTTGTATTCCTTTCAAACTGAGCTTAATTTATTAAAAAAATTGGTACGCCAATGAATTGCAAGGAACTTCCTTCCCGTGAACAGTAATGGCCAGGAGGTTGCTTACTGGGTCCGAAAACCATACCAATCAAACCTTAACACATATCAGTTCATGCAACTAAGTTTAATAACCTGTCCAACTGTTGTCACTATATTCCTAGGTGGTCCCTCTCCCTCCCTCCCTCTCTCCGCCCCTCAACATGCAAGTGTTTTTAGAACGAAAAAAGGCAGTATTTTTCTCCCAAGAAAAAGAAAGTAGTTCACGTTTCTTCTTCAACGTTAATTACCTCGTGCCACCACGTGCTTCTCTAACAATCCACCGAACTCGGATTGCATTGTTTCCATTTTAACTACTATTTTATATACACTTGAATCGAAAGTCGCACTTGAAGAAAAAAAGTCGAAAGTGGTGAAGTCGATGCCGTCTATTCTTTTTTGGTATTACAACCTAATCTATAACCGTCTTGCTGCAATAATAGAAACAAACAATAAACTAACTACTAGCTGTACTGGTGGTGATGGACCCGGCCGGTGGTCCAATTTTGGGAGATTCCAGGAATCGGAGACATGTGATGTGGGTCGCCAACAAGTTAGGTAGTTTCGGTTCCACCTGATATGTGATAATATGTCCCAACTCCCATATATATATGAAAGACGGATCAACTCCTCACCAACCCCAAGTCTCTGACCCCGATCGATTTGGAATGGATCCGAATTGGATTGCATTGTTATAACCGCCAGACCATATTAAGTTCATCGGTGGTTGACGTAATCATTCAATCGTCATGCAATAGGAGGAAGTACGTAGTCATGAGTCTTGGAACTCCTTAAGCAAGCGCTGGATGAATGCCGTCAGAAATCCCAAGTTTGACACACTCAATAGTCAATTCTCGTTCTACATTTTAACGATCGATGATGCACATCTTGGAGCCCATTATCAAAAACTTGGTTTAATTTCCCACTGTTTAATAAGATCATTCTTGAGCCGTTCCTTGACTCAACAGCTTATGTCACAAAGAGTTCCATTACAATCATCAACTACCAACAAAGAAACCAAACACCGGACCCCTTTTTTCCTCCCACATACAAGAAAAACAAGAAAACGAAATAAAGAAAAGAGACAGAAGGAAATATAAGAAACTAAACGAGGCGACAAGCAATAGCAACAAAAGCATGTTGTTTTCTTCCTTTCCTTCTCCCTTATTCTCTTTTTAACAAATTTTCTTCAAAGAATCAAATGAAATTGAATGGGATCAATTGAACAGAAAACGCCAGTGTACTGGGCGTCGGACGAATTCTGTTAGCATGATCTTATTCCGTCATCATTTACAAGAGCCAACCTCTCCGTGAAGGAAACCTGGCTAAGAATCATGGTGAGTGTGGGAATATTACATGATTTTTTTTTCTCTTTTTTTTTTTTTTTCTTCTGGTCATCATCATTCTTTACAAAAATAAGACTAAATAACAGTAAATAGTTAGAGGTCATTCTATTCCTCCATTGCTTTCCCCTCTCCATTAAATGTCTAGAGGAGAAGGCACGTCTCTGACTGCTGCTTGACCTGCTGCTGCTTGGCTTGCTGCTGAGACCAGTAAGCATGTGCAGAGAGGACGCGGTCCAAGAGCTCCTGGGGTACGGGCTCTCCCCTCCTCTGTTGAGGGGAGATTCTTGCCGTGTGCACCAATGTTTTCCACTTATCCTGCACAACCCCCATCCCACAACTCATCACGTGAGGACCAATCATATGTTAATCATCCCAAACAACCTATGAAGTAGCCACCTCTTTTACTTTTTTAGCCTTAGTCATTAAAAGCAACACCAAGATACATTCTCAATCATATATGTAAAGAGACGGGATCGTAGTTGGTAAAGGGACAACTAGACTGAGGTGCACCTCTTGAGGTGTGGGAGAGAAATCGACAAAAACTAGAATTACTGGGAAAGCACTGAAGGCTGTGTCAGAACTTTTATTAATAAACTCCACCTATGCATCAAAGAACACTATTCTTCTTTTAGGATGAATGATCTCCACTTTTGTTACTTTTTTCATGCAAAAAGAATAAAAAAAGAAAAGAAAAGCAGCTGTCACCTCTTTCATACTCATGTACGAGCCACTTACTTTTAATTGCCATTAGTAGCAGCATTGCAATGTAACTGTTGCATTACATGATCAATAATTCCATAAAACACCGAGTGCTTCCACTTGAACACTGATATTTAGTTTCCTTCTCTTCGCCACTGTTTAATTAGATACTAGATAATTAATGTCATACATACTAGACAATTTTTTGAAAATTTTGAAGCTGGAAATTATTTATAAGCATCACAATAAATGATGTCTCAGATCTGCCAGAACTGTAATTTTGTAAGCATTGTTTCCCTCATTAAATAATAATAATAATGAATCTCTCAATGGGAAGGAGTTAGGAGTTTAGAATCATTCAATTGGGACTAGTAGGTTTTCCTATTCTTCTTAGTGCGTATTTCAGTACAACTTATTTACTTTCTCAGTTAAAGTTTACAAGAAATTTGGTCTCTTAATAGTTGTATGTTTATCGACTAGCAGGTTTAAGGTGTAAAAGGAAAAAGCAAACAAATGTGTTTACCTTCAGGTCAACATAAGTCCGATGCTTTGCATTATCAAAAGCACGTAATTTAACATCACGCCACCTACAGATTAAATGAGGCACCTTAGAGATTCGTACCAATAAATAAATGAAAAAAAAAAAGAACAAATTGCTAAGTAGACAGTTATATGGTAGTTGTAATCCTGTCCCATACCTTCCAGTCCCAAGTTTCTCAACTGCTTGTACAAGTGCTTCCACTTCTGAGACAGAGAATGGCCTCCTGATTCGGCGCTGAACAAGTTCAGATCGTCTAGATTTCCGGTTAAAAGGGACCACAGCCAAAGCCTCAACGCTCATTGCTGGGATGGCAACCAAGGTTCTAGAATCTGGTGTTATTTTATCCTTCGACACATCAATAGGAGAAGGAACAGAATCATGATCACTCTCTACACAATTTGCTAAATTGGTCATAGGAGGAACAAGGGAGACTTCAGAAGTCCCTGGATCCAAAGCAGCTGGGGTTGGATACCTGGAATATAGGAACAACAAGTTTAATGCAACCACATAGTAAAACCAACATTGGAATCTCAGAGTTCGAAGATATTTACCTGTTTATTGGCTGGGGTGCATCACAAGGTAGCAGAAAGGGAGGATCTTCAGGGCACACGGGTGGTGGAGAATTTGTGGGGTTAGGTTCTAGTGTAAAACCCAAAGCATCCAACTTGTTATCATTAGAGATTCCAGCCTGAAGAAGAGTCTTATTATCATCTCTAACTTTCTTTCCCTGAAGAAGTACACCAATACGTAGTCCACCTCCAAGTACAGTAGTCACAGCCTCCATAACTGTCCTCTGGAACAAATTACATACCACCACAATAAGATAGAATTTACCAGTCATGACAAAACAGTTCAAAGGTATTCCTTGTTTATTTATTTACTTTCTTTTTGCATGAATAGCAGGAACAAGGGATCAGGAGAAAAAGGTGGAGGCTGAGGGAGAAGATGGTGTTGCAACTGATTAGGACTGTCTACTAGGTGTAATAGTAGGGTTATGCACAATACCAAAAGCATACCTTATGATTTGGACAGGCAAACTGAAGAAGTAAAAAGTATGAAGGCCAGGGGACACACAGGAATGTGGCTATTACTCAAATACCTCAGGCATTCTTGCAAGGAAAATGTTTTGGCAACAACTAGTGAACAGTGAATAGAACAACTTGCTTTTCAATAATGGTTTTAAAAATACAGTTTCATTCATAGTCCATTTCCTTTAAAAATAGACCGTTTCATTCATAGTCCAATTTCAATGCTTGAAAGGTTTTTCAATGATAACTATTTATCACAATATAGCAAGAAAGCAGCAAAAAATCACATACCTTCAGTGAACCAACAGTTTCAGTTTCAGGGATCTCAATGACAAGCTCTGGTACCCGAAAGGACTTGATACTAAGCCTCACTGAACAAAAGAAGGACAATGTATGCAAGATACCTTTCAAATATCAGATTCAAATCAAGTCAATCAAGAAAATTTATTAAGGCAAATGAAAAGTTCTCCCACCATGAGAATCCCTTGGTTGAAATGCTGTTTGTTGACCTGGCACAGACGATGTGCCACTTGCTGCAAATGAAAAAAAAAAGTGAGGATTATTTAGAAAAAAAAATTGCAGACAGTCATAAACCTTGAATCTTAAAGGGAAAAAGAAGGAAAATGAGGCAGAAATAGACCTCCACGCATTATTGCACCTGAACCAGTTGTGACTTCATTCACTCCCTTCTCAGCCGAATTAGAAATGCCTATGCTACTAATTCCTCCATCAGATGTTGATACCGAGCTTTGATCTAAAAGCTTCCTCTTCTTGAAAGGAGAATTCCTCTGAGATCTTTGGCGTGTGCAACAGGTTTTCCTATTGCGAGAAAAAGGCTTCATTTCCCCATCTAAAACCACAAACCAGATTCTTCAATTAATAACAGGTGTGTGTGTGGAATTGAAAAAAAAAAAAAAAAAACTTGAAAGTAAAACATCAAATGAGTGTTGAACCAGATATAACCAACAAAGCAGAAAACTTACCAGGTTTAGAAATTTCACCATCACTCAATTTTGGAGCTGCTTTCCAATATTTAGAGGCAAACAGCTTCCTTATTCTCCGATCTCCAATGCGTCCTGAAGGTCTAAACTTCACATTTATGGGGCTAGGTTGAGTGCACCCAGAAGAGTTCTCGTCATCATCTCTATTTACTACTTTTACATCATCATCAGGGAAAGATATGTGATCCCTACATAAAGGTATGTCAACACTACTGTCTGAACTGATTAATGCAGGAGGTTTCCTATCCACTTCCATTGGATCTTCTGAACTGCATGAATCAGGCAAAGTTCCATTTATGACACTCCCAATTTTTTGTGTTTCACGCTCTCTTTCTGTTCCATCTTCTACCTTGCCTCCATAAAATTCTCCATAGCTGGGGGAGCCTTTCCTTTCTTTACTTGGGATACATCCAAACTCATTCCTGCTTTTACCCTTAATGAACTTCTCAGCACAAGTGAACTTCTCTGAGTAGTTCAAATTTCTTGTTGCAGGAGTTTGCCTCAAAGCCACGGCATTCTGAACTTGTGGGTTCTCCTTCAAAAAATGTGTTCGGTTGTGACCTTCAGACCCAAGCCCAGAGACAAGGACACTTTCATTGCAGCTGCCTTGGTCAAAAGGTTCTACTTTTAAGGTTCTCTCTTCATCCTGTTGTTCTGCTTCAAGATTATGTTTAACTAAGGGGCTCTGATCATTCCTGGCCGATGCTTTAGCAGGAGCAGGTGAACTTTCCCTCTCCTGTAGCAACTTTCCAGCTACAGTAGCCAATAAATCAAATGCACACATTGGGTTGACTGCTTGAGCTTGCATCTGATCCCAATGATGAAACTCTGTCAGTAAATAAAACGTATGAGAAATGGCCCGTCTTCACATGCCAAACTACTTGTTATTAATCTGCTTGGTTGTGACTGAATTCAAATGTTCCTAATCGACTACCAATCATTTTCAATGAATCTTGCTCCAATGTCATGAAACGGGAAAAAAACGAACAAATTGTGCAAGTATTTGAAAAAGAGAAAAAAAAAAAAAAGATGGAACTAGCCAACGAACAGAGACCGGTAAAAGCAGCTCCCACCGCAAGATAATATTTTAAATACAGAAGGGATTGGAATTAGAAAACAGAGACATCAAAGGAATAAATTGTGAATTTAGGTTTTATGAGGACTTCTGGTACAACATAAAGGTAAAAGAAAAAAAAATGGAGAAAAGAAAAAGAAAGAAGAAAAATCCATTGCTCAGTGGCACCATTAACCAGGTTGACACAACAATCATTCAATCACCTGTTTGAAAAAGAATTAAAAATGTCATTAAATCAAGAATTACTAAAATTAATTTTATGCATTGGAAATGAGAAAATTGTTTCTGCAAAATCCGAACGTCGAAAAAAAAAATTCAATACCAATTTTCAAGGTTTGTAACAGATCTTCACTATAAGAAAACGAACAATTAAAGAAATTAAGAAATTCAGGGAGGAGCCCAACAGATGAAGGAGAAGGAAAGATCCATTAAAGTATGTTAAGTAAGTTTCGCAAACTTAAATCTTACCATATCTAGAAAAACAAAATTAAAAATAAAATGGAGACTTCAGATCTCAAAGGTAAAATAAAAGGTCATAAATTTAAACAGGACGAGATGAAAATTTTACATTTGAAGGCCTCCGAAGAACTTTAGGTTCAGCTAATCCAGTAAACTCCAACGAATTGAAACTTAGACGTGTCTTCTGTACAATTTCTGTTAACAGAGAAAGAACATATTAAAGATAGATGAAGAAACAAAAGGAAAGAAAATGAATAAAAAGCATGAAACTTGAAAAAAAAAAAAAAAGATCCAGACAAAGACAGACAAAGAGAAACATAAATTATATGCATCTCTGCGTATGATTCTACACAATTCGCACAGAAACATAACTTTAGGACACAAAACCCTAAAGCGGAGATCATTTGAGACAAAGTCCAGAAAATTTAAGTTGAGAAAACAATCGGATCACAATTATTTCCTCGAAATCCATGGAAGAAATTCAAACTTCTAAAACATGATACGCCCATCAAGACGAGCAAACGGATCGAAACTCAGATCAAATCCACCAGAAACAGAATTCAGCACCGGAAAATAAATCTAGACCTAAATTCCGGCCAATTCAACAAATCCAAACCGGAACAGAGGAAATCGAATCAGAAAAGGACAAACGCCGCCTAATCTACAAAATTCTGGACCAAAAAATTCACAATTGTGATCAAATTCAGGCGCAAAACAATGAAGAAATCCGATCACACAAACCTTATGAGAAACGGCTTCTGTTCAGGGTTGTCAAGGTTTCTGTGCATAAGGAAAAAAAAAAAAAAAAAAAAGAAGAAAACGCCGGTGAAAAAAATGAAATTCCGGCGAATTACGTCAGAATTCCTACTGATGTAAAAATTATCAGGCAATTGCCGGAGAGTCTCAAGAGATCGGCGAATTATAATATGCTTGACGCATGCTTTGGTTTCCCATCCATCCTTCTCTGTTTTATCTGTCCGATGTATAAATTGGACGCTACCTTTGTCTCTCTTACCTGATGGCCAAAAACCCTCTGAAAACCACCCTGCATTGCTTAAACCCCAACTCTTATACCATTGACCCTGATAACCGAGTAAACCGGTTAAAGCGCAGTGCATTCCCTGCTAGAGCCGGTAACAGAAACCACTTGGACCAGTTCCTCATTTCGGGTGATCCACATCCTGCCCCCATTCTATCAGATGATTGCCACGTGGGAGTCTCTGGCATCGTTTCGGGCTGGTCTAATTTGCACGACCTTTGCTTCGAAAAAAACGTTGGGCTTTAGGACGAGGGAAAATCTAGAAATTTGGGCGATAGTTTCGGGTAGGAACTTGTATCAAATCTATTTTGTTTTTCTTTCATTTCCGTTATTAGAAAATTTCTTTTATTTCGCGAGATTCTGTCATTTGCTTTATCCCCTTTTTTCACAAAATTAAGTAATCAGAAATTCAGGATTTTCTCTTATCGTGTATTCAAATTAATTTTGTGGTTTACGTTGAAATATGATTATGAAATTTACCAAAAATATAATGAAATTCTTTTTACTATGGAAAGAATATTCGAATGTAACAAGACAAGTAAATATTTAAAATAGAAAAATAAAAAAGAGAAGGGGCCACCGGGCAGGGGAGGTAAATAATGTAGGTACCATGTGATAATTCTCGCGAGCACGTGTCGGTAGCTCTGGGGATTGAGGAATTAGGACGTTTGCTCAATTGAAAGTTACAAGGTTATAATTGTCATTTGGGTTGTTGGGTCGTTTTCTCAAAAAGCAAGTCCGCACTTCTTCAGTTATTTCTTGGCCGTCTGTTTAAATCGCATGCCAAGTAAGATAGAATTCATTGAGATGACGTGGAGAAAAGCACCACCCGATTGGCTTATTTTGGTCACTATTTATCTAAGAAGTAAAACAAATAAAAAGAGTTATAATTTCCTCCGCTACCCAATATAAATGTAAGCATCTTGTCGTGGATTTGATGGAGGGCACGGAATAGAGCATCACTTCCGTTTAACGTAGACGGTGAAATAATAACGGAATGATGAAGCGGCAGGAAGGTAGCCACGAAATTTAACGCCGTTGAATCCAGAATCCTGAGATAAGGGAAGCTGAATTTCAAATCATTTTTGTGGTAGTGATGGTGGGGCCGGGTTTATTTTTCGTGTGACCAGGTTTATTGAGAGGGTGTCGAAACGACGCCACGACGCTTACGGTTGTCCCGTGTGTCGTAACGCTGACACCCGTCATACGAGAAGAGCGGCTCGCCCGTCGCCAGGAACCTGGTCAGCTGGTTTTCCTCTTGCACATGGTTGCCGTTTACCTTTAATACGTGTCACTATTGCAAATGCCAATTACTCTTTCACCTTTCTAATTCTCCGCCGTCTCCTCAGCGACGATAAACATTTGTCCGAAAGGAAAAATCATTCAGAACCTTCCCTCCGTTTTCTCGACGAATATAGCCAGAATTTGGAGAGTCTGGATCTCCTGCCCACGATAATTCTGTCTATGTTTATCGCAGGGGGTGTTCTCAATTCACGGGGTAGTGTATTGTAACTAGGCGTGGGCAGAATTTTTGTGGACAGATCCGAAGTCGTATTTGGAACCAATACCGTTTTCTTAGAAAACTGTGTCACATTATTGTTATCTCTTACGACGCCTGCCGATTGATTATACATTTTTATGAAAAACATTTTCTGAAATCACGTTTTGAAAATCGGGAAAAGAAAATGAGTTTTTTTGGAGTTTGATTATGAAATGAAAAAGATATGATATCTGAAAAACTTCTGATTAGTCAATTAGAATCATAAACGTGATAGCCAATCAAGTATTATTTATCAAAATTCATGGGTAAATTTTGATTGGTCAAAACTTTTTCCATACCATATCTTTTTCACATCATAGATTTTTCCCCTTTTTTTAAGCCTTTAGACATTATAGGTTTTTCTTCAAAACTATTGTAACCTCCCTCACATTTCAATTGTGATGATGTCAAAAACCCTATAATCAATCAATCATCATCGTAACAGTGTTAATAAATCAGGTGGGTTTTCATTGAAATTCACAAGGGTAATTGTCAAAGTCTTTCCAACATCATAGATTTTCCCCATTCAAATAATTTGACATTGTATAAATCTTTACAATTTTCAAGTTCTAAACAAGGTTTTTAAAATCAAACCGCACAACGACCCGTTCAGGGTCCGGTTTCCAGGTTGAATGGTCCGATCGTTTAGGGTCTAGTTTCTAAGTTGAATGGTCCAATCATTTATTCTGAATAACATTTTGACAAAAGAATTAAAAAATTTAAAAAAATGGCCAAAAACTAATGAATGGTTTAATTGCCCAAGTCAGCAGTTTGGTGACCAAATTGACAGTTTTTGGCCAAAAAGATGGTTCTGGGGTAAAATGACACCAATCAGGTGACCAGTTCCCATTTTTCAATCCGAATGTCCGATCCGGTCCGATTTTGAAAACCATGGTTCTAACTATGGTGGTATGGTACTAGAAAACACACGATACCCAAAAAAGCAGTTTCAGATTTCAAGATTTTAACTAGGCCATCTCTTTATTAATTAGTGTTGTCAATGGGTCAGATCTAGACCGGGTCCAATGAGAACCGAAAACAACCTGACAAGAAATATCAAGGACCCGAAACGGAATCGAACTCAATAGAGTGTAATTTTAGACCTAGAACCAAACTGATTGTTTTTTATCCAAGAGGCACCACTTTCTCCTAAATTGTCTCTAATTCCTATTTATCTCCTAAATTATATCCAACTCCTATTTACCTCTTAAGTTATCTCTAATTTAGGTGTCGTTTGATAAGTCAAAGTTAAATAGATATTAAATGTCTGAAATCTAAAAAGTGGCATATATGCCTTTCTACTTTTTAGAGGATTTGAATCCTTAAGTTTGTTTGTGTTGGATCAACCCTTTACAATCTAAAATTTACTAATTTTACTATTTTACCCCTAAAACATACTATTTGGAAATGTTGAATTCAACTTACATTATCTCATAAAAATTAATTTTCAACCTCAAAATAATATTGAAACAATACAAATAAAAAATAATAAATTAATAATTACTAATTAAAAAATGAAATGATTAAAATTTAAAAAATAATTAATGACTATAAAAATATTAAAATAATTAATAATTACTAATTTAGTAATTTACACAAATAAAATTTAAAATAATTTTTAAAAATTACTAGTTAATAACAATAATTAATAATTAATAAATAACAAAAGTAAATTTAATAAAAAAATAATTAATTTTTAATAAAAAATATTAATATAATTTATAATTTATAATTAAGTATTTTTACTCACCGAACCACAACTACTACATGTTGCAGCGGCGATGGCGGTGGTGAAAACACAAGGGAGAGAGAGAGAGAGATAACGAAAGCGAGAGAAGATAGGGGGAGAGAGAGAGTCGTCGTTGCAGGAATACAAGGTGAAGAGAGAGAGAGAGAGAGAGAGAGAGAGAGAGAGAGCTACTGTTGCAACTTGCAGCGTTGGTGACGAGAAGACAGGGCAAAGAGAGAGAGAGAAAGAGGTCTAATGTTTATGTTTTCTGGGTTTGGGGTTGTAAGGGGTAACTTGTGTCATTTCCAAAATATTGTAAGGACATTTTGGACTATGCACCGACTCTACAACGCATCTGAGCACGTTAAGAGATGGCCCAAGGTCTATTAATAATTATATATTTTTACAAAATTCATCATGAAATTATATACAAACAATATAAATTGAACAACATTTTGATAAAAGAATTAAAAAATTAAAAAAATGGCCAAAAACTAATGAATGGTTTAACCGCCCAGGTCAACAGTTTGCTAACCAAATTGACAGTTTTTTGCCAAAAAGATGGTTCTGGTGTAAAATGACACAAATCAGGTGACCAATTCCCATTTTTCAATCTGATCGTCCAATCCGCTCCAATTTTGAAAACCATGGTTCTAACTATGGTGGTATGGCACTAGAAAACACACGATACCCAAAAAAGCAATTTCATATTTCAAGATTTTAACTAGGCCATCTCTTTATTAATTAGTGTTGTCAATGGGTCAGATCTAGATCGGGTCCAGTGAGAACCGAAAACAATCTGACAAGAAATATCAAGGGCTCGAAACGGAATCGAACTCAATAGAGTCGGTAATTTTAGACCTAGAACTGAACTGATTGTTTTTTATCCAAGAGGCACCACTTTCTCCTAAATTGTCTCTAATTCCTATTTATCTCCTAAATTATATCCAACTCCTATTTACCTCTTAAGTTATCTCTAATTTAGGTGTCGTTTGATAAATCTGAAAAGTTAAATAGATATTAAATGTGTATGAAATCTAAAAAGAGGCATATATGCTTTTCTACTTTTTAGAGGATTTGAATCCTTAAGTTTGTTTGTGTCGGATCAACCCTTTACCATCTAAAATTTACTAATTTTACTATTTTACCCTTAAAACATATTATTTGGAAATGTTGAATTCAATTTACATTATCTCATAAAAGATAATTTTCAACCTCAAAATAATATTGAAACAACACAAATAATAAATAATAAATCAATAATTACTAATTAAAAAATGAAACAATTAAAATTAAACAAATAATTAATGACTATAAAAATATTAAAATAATTAATAATTACAATAAAAAATAATTAATGATTAATAACAAATATTAATATAATTTATAATTTATAAATTAATTTATAATTAAGTCTTTTTACTCACCAAACCACAACTACTACATGTTGCAGTGACGATGGCAGTGCTGAAAACACAAGGGAACGAAAGCGAGAGAAGACAGGGGGAGAGAGAGAGTCGTCGTTGTGGGAATACAAGGTGAAGAGAGAGAGAGAGAGAGAGAAGACAGGGGGAGAGAGAGAGAGAGCTATTGTTGCAACTTGCAGCAGTGGTGGCGAGAAGACAGGGCAAAGAGAGAGAGAAAGAGGTCGAATGTTTATGTTTTCTGGGTTTGGGGTTATCGGGGGTAACTTGTGTCATTTCCAAAATATTGTAAGGATATTTTGGACTATGCACTGGCTCTATAACGCGTCTGAACACGTTAAGAGCTAACCCAAGGTCTATTATTTTCAAATCTAAAAATAAGATTCAGACCAATTTTAAGAGGTAAAACCAAATAAGGGGTGGGGTCTGAAAAGTAGCATTTTCAGATTCAGACCTCTGAAAAGTGCAATCAAATGACACCTTAGTAGAGAAATTCCCTCCTAAACTATCCCTAATTCCTATTTATCCTCTCCCCCACTTTTTATTTACATCTATCTAAAGAAAGTCTGAATTAAAAAGTTTAAGAATTATTTAAATATTCTAACAAAATTATATAATAACTTTAAAATATTTATTAAAAAGACAAAATAATTATAATCAACTTAATAATATTCATACTATTAATAATTATATATTTTTACAAAATTCATCACGAAATTATGTACAAACAATATAAATTATGATTTTCTGGATTATTCAATCTAAATGTTATTTAAATAAAAAAAATCTAACATTAAAAATCTAAAATTAATATTTTAAATCAATTAATAATATATTTTAAATAGTTACTGAATAACTTTCAACTATAATAAATAGATTAAGATTTTAAATATTTAGTCAAATAACTAAATATTTTAAATAACGAAATATTTAACATAACTAGATTTTAAACAGTTAAAATAACAAAATTATGTATTAATAGTACTATAATTTTATGGATTATTAAATTGAACAATAATTAATGTTTTAAAATTTAAATAACAATATTATTTTAATAAATAAGTAATATTGTAAATAACTAATTTCATTTATACCAATTAATAGTTCTAGAAAATAACTTTCAAAATATATATTGCTTATTAATAATAATTTATAAACTTAATCATTATTTATTATATATTTATCTATACTAAAATTAATATTTTTTGTATTTCAGTAATTATTTGTTGTTTTGTGATAAATATATTTTCAATAATCATGTATAAATATATTTTTGTTTTGTTATTTAATAGAAAACTTTCAATAATTATTGGAGTTTAAACTACTGTTATTAAGATTTTTAAATTTAATTTGTTGTGTATTTTTGCTATAAATTTTTAACAATTATTGGAGATTAAAATATTGTTCACGAGTTGTGCGGTTCAGTTGTAGGTTGATTGGCCAACCAAATCAACTTGGTCAGGTTGGGGGGTTGGTCACTCAGGTTATATTGGCTTGAGTCAATTTTCGGTTTGGTCAGTCGGTTCAAAAAATTTAAACTTAAAAAAATAAATTTAAAACTTAAGTTTAAATTAAAAAAAAAATTACAATGGCATTATTAAAAACAAACTTAAGAATTAAATTTATGATATAAACTATTCTAGCCTAAGAAATATTGGAAATTTCCCACTTTTTTGTACTAAAAAATATATATATTTAAAACATAAAATATTAATATATATCTATGATTGGGTTATTTGATTTTAATTAGTTTACAAATGACCAAAGAGAAACTATAAATATTAATATATATCTATGGTTGGGATCCCATGGGATGGGAGTCAGGGTCCATGTGGGGTTGGGAGTGCTCTCCCTGTCCCCGCCAATAGGGATGAAAGTTTATCCCCATCTCTATCTTCGCAGGGGGAAAATCATCTCCATCCCCGCCCCATTCAGGGCAGATCCCCACGGGGATCGGGGAAATGGGGAAAATTACCATCCCTAAATTTGATAAATAATCCTATTTATCTTTAATTTAACAAATCTCTTTACAATTCCCCATTAATAAATTTACATAGCTTATTGGGATGAAGACTTATCAAATTTAGAGAGTTTGTCTCTCTCTCTATAGCAAGTTTCTCCTATCTCTGAGTCTTTGTGACTGAGAAATGGTGGCCCTACAGAAGAAATCTATGGACGACACTTTAGCTGAGTGGATGGACGACATGCTGAAAGAAGACGAAGGGAAGATCCTAGAGGCAAAAGCTGAGGATGTCAAAGGTTCAAGAGACTGGAGGAAACACCTGGTTTTTAGAGTGCTATCGAATAAACCGGTCCGTGTTGCAGGGCTAAAAGATTTTCTGGTGAAAGCTTGGAAGCTTAAAGCCAATAAAGAAATTACAAAGTTTGGGGTGGATTCTTATCTTATAAGATGAACACCTAAAGAGGCCAGGGAATCAATATTTCTTGGTGAACCTTGGAATTTCAATGACGATGCTGTCATTATTCAGAGATGTCTTGCGGACAAGTCCCCGGAGAAATACGGATTGGGTTCTATTGACTGTTGGATTCGAATATATCGTCTCCCCGTTGATTACCTCACCTTCAATATCGGCATGGAGCTTGCAGATGAAGTGGGGAAACCTTATGAGTCAAAACTGGAGTTGGATGAGTTCTGGAATAAATATATTTGAATCAGAGTCAAGATGGATATTTACAATCTCCTAAATGGGGTGGGCTGGGGGGGGGATAATCGGTGTCTCTTACATGAGAGGCTGCCTAGATTCTGCTTTTTCTGTGGCAGAATTGGTCATTTGATCGAGGCTTGCTCTTTCAAAGCCGATCTGGAGGAGGTATTGATAATGAAACTGACGAGGAGAAGAAGCAAGCTCTATCAAGGTACAATATGGCCCATTACTCGGATGATCTCCGATCCAAAGCTGGGCTACCAACTGATAGCGAATTCCTAGAAAGCAGCAGGCAACAAGTTGACCCATGGCAGTAGTATGGATATTGATTCCACACTATTGGGTGACGTGGATAAAGTTATTGGGTATGGGAAAGGGTAATTAATGATAGGAAGAGGAAAACTCCTATGGGCCAGTTGGGCCTAGGTTGGTTACCACTACAAATGAGGGTGAACCCCCATGGGCAGTTGTTCGTGGCTAGAGGTGTAAATCGGGCCAGGCTGCACGAATTTGCACCAGTCCGGCCTGACCCGACATGATAGTCCATGGGCCGTGCTAGGCTGGGGGTTCATAATCCACGGGCCAGCACAGCATGGCATGTCGGAGGCGCGCTATAGCTATTGCTTGCTCTGCTCTCTTGCTTGCTTCTTTGTTTTGTTTGCTAAGTATCTCCTTAGACGCTTTCTTTGAGTTGAGTAAAGCAGGAACTTTCCCTTAGGTCTAATGCCTGAGAAGTGAGCCGAGTGCTTCACTTGATAGAAGGACTCGGTGAGTGTCTTTCAATGCCTTAGTTCTTCCCTGCTTCTCTGGAGCGGTAGGAGCTCACGGCCCGCATGTCGGCATGGCCTGTCACAGTCTGATACAGCACGGCTTGTAGGGCCCGTAGCGGGCCGCACTCAACCCATCCGAAAACTAGCCATTGGACCCCCCATGACTAGTTTCAACTTTTTTTGGGTTTTTTACATAAATACCCCCTAATAGCTATAGACAACTATATAGGGGGTATTTCTGTATTTTGCTTATGGAGGGGAGAAAAAATGACATAAATGCCCCTCAATAGCTATATAACAACTAGTTTAGAGGGCTTTTGGGGTAAAGCAATAAATAACTTTACAATGACCAAAATTCCCCTCCCAACAACTAAAAAACAACTAGTTTTTAGGGTATTTTGGGCAATTGAATTATGTTCAATTCCTCTAAATAGCGCTATCCTCCACCAATCTCATCAACCAATTCAACAATTGTCATAATATCTTCTCTCTCTCTCTCTCTCTCTCTCTCTCTCTCTCTCTCTCTCTCACTCACTCGTACATTCTCAATTCTCTACAATCTGAGTAATTCTGATTAACTAATTGTCAGATTCTCCAATTCTCAAGTCTCAACTTTATTCTCCAATTCTCCACCAATCTCATCAACCAATTCAACAATTGTCTTAATCTCTTCTCTCTCTCTCTCTCATACTCATACATTCTCAATTATCTACAATCTGAGTAATTCTAATTATCTAATTGTCTGATTCTCCAATTCTCAAGTCTCAACTTTATTGAAATTTCAACTTTCAACAAGAAGAAGGCTTGCTCAACCAACTCAAGTATATCAAATTGGGAGGCTTGGATGTTGAAAGGCTTTAACCATTGAAATCAAGTTTGGATTCTGAACCAGCAATCCGGGTAAGTCCAATTAAATTAATTTTTATCTTTTCAGAATTAAAAAGAAATGGCCAACTCTTCCGGAAACCGATTCCCCAACATGTTCACTATTGACAATATTCAATCACCTCATGATAGTGATAACACTGATGCTATTGATATTGATGGGAGTGAAACTTTCACCCCTAGTACTGATACTAGGGGAAAAATGAGGGCTTCTAAGTTGAGTAGCCTAGATTGGAAAATTTTTAAAGTATAAGATATTAAGGGAAGGGAAAAAGAGCAGTTTGCCAAAAATGTAGAAAAGACTTTAATTACTGTAGCAATGGTCATTTGAGCAGACATTTGCTCACACAAGAGAAGGAAAAAGAATAAGGGAGAGAAACAACACAAACACAAATTGGGAGGGGGAGTAATTTTGGTACATTTAAATATTCACAAGAAAAATTGAGACAAGAATTAGCAAAGTATATTATACATGCAGAACAACCATTTATATTAGCTAGAGATCCTAAGCTTGAATGGTTGCGTAATTCTATAAACTCGAATATAAAAATGTTTCTAGGAATACTATTAGATCGGATGCTTTAAAAATTGCAAAAAATAGAAATAATCCACAATTTCAATGTATTGTTGAAATAGTGGAAAATAAATTTAAAAAATATTGGGAGAACATTTCTCCCATTTTTTGTTTAGCTACAATATTAGACCCTAGGATAGGAAAGATGGTTTAGATATTTTGCTTGAATCGTATTATGAAAATATGAATATTAAAATTGGAAATAAAAAAGAAGAAATTAATAATTTGTTATTTGAAATGTACAGTTTATATGAATTTGTAGTTGTAGGAAATAATTTGGTATTCCAACAACTTGTACATCATCTTCTACTTTTGATCTTGAGCCCAGTAGTAGAAGAGAAAAACTTTTTTATTTAATAAGTAGAAGAAAAAATCTCCTATTTCTACAACATGTTCATTTAATGAACTTAATTTTTATTTACAGACAATTTTTTCTAATTTAGGTAAGGTAACAAATAATTTTGATATTTTAGCTTGGTGGAATGAACATTCAAAAAATTATCCAGTTCTCGCCACCATGGCACGTGATCTACTAACCCCTCCGATGTCTACAATTCCATCGGAGTCTTGTTTTAGTGCAGGTACCAGGGTGTTGGACAACAAGAAAAGCTACATGAAGGACGAAAGTATAGAGATGTGCATCTGCCTTAAAGATTGGCTAGATGCAGAAGATATATTATAAGACAAAGGAGGGCATGATAGTACACTAGATATTTCACCTGAAGTAGATTATGAAAGTCATGATTCATGAAGTTGACTAGTTATATAGAAATTTTTATTTTTTTCAAATTTTTGTAATTTTTTTTAATTTTATTTTATTTATTTGCTATTTTTTAAATTTCTTAATTTTGCATTTCCAATTTGTAACTATATTGTATTTTTTATATTTTTTAATTTATTCCATTTTCATATTTCATTCATCCAAGTATCCAATGATCCAATCATTGTATTTGTAATTTGCATCATTCAAATTTAAATGAAATAAATTCCTATTTTTCTTCCAATTTGTTATTCCATCATTCTTATTTCAATTTGGTTAAGTATTTTTTTCTTTCATTTATGTATTAGATAATTTAGATTTCTCTTTTCTTAATTTTTCAAATAGTTCCCAAAGTTCAAAGGAAAGTTAAATATTTTAGTTTTACACTTTTACTTAGAAAAGAATTCAAAATTTTCAAAAAACAAAAAAAAGTAAAATAAAAAATCAGTCTAGCCTGATTCAACCCAAGCCCAAGTCTCACCCTGTGGCCCAGCCCGGCACGGCCTGCAACCTAGCCCAGCCCAAGCCCACGGCACGACACGGCATGGCATGGCATGGGCCCACACGGGCCTAGGCCGTGGGCCATGCCAGGCCAACTCCCAAAAATTTTCACCAGGGAGGGCGGCACATGAGCCAACGCAGCACTTTGCGCAGGCTGCCCATGGGCCATACCGGGCCGGCACAGCACGACCCACTTTACACCTCTATTCGTGGTAACTTTAAGAAAAGATCAAGATTACAAAAATCATTGGGCAACTTTCACTTTAGCACAAACAATTATGAAGAGGCTATGGGGGCGAACCTCCACCAACAAACATGAGAGCCTTATTGTGAAACTATCAAGGTGGCAGGAGTTCCTCGGTAGTTCAAAGCTTAGAGATTGGGCTTTCCTTAGTTTATTCTGAGGGGATGTTTAGGCAATGATTTAGGCACTATTGAAGATGTCGTCTCCTATTCCTTGGCATATTCAACATATGATAAGCCATATCTTGGCTAATTTTGTTTTTAGATGTTCTTAGGATTAACACTTGCCGGTGTGTCCTAGTTATCTCTTTAATTGTTGATGTCGTTCAATCCGAGGTGTCCCGAACTAAGATCACAGTCAGATGATCCTGCCAATTGGTGAAATCGAGGTGGAAGGATGAAGTTGTGCAGCAAGGTCTGAAATCAAGAAAAAGATCAGAGGCCTAAGGAGTTGTTCCCCATGTAGACACTCCGATGCTCAAGTCAGTGGTATGAAAGGTAAGTGGTTTGGTCGAGAAGGTGAATACGGTGCTGGTCTGAGCTGAGGAGGAAAGATAAAAGTCTGAAGATCCAAAAAGTCCCTTACCCTGAGTGGAGGTTACCTATTTATAGCAAAAGATTCGTATCACATTTGGATGAACCTTCTAGGATTTTGGGATGAGGTTACCCATTGAGGTCTTTGGGATAAGTCCTCTTCCCCAACGGAGTTGTCCTCCTTATTGTACGGGACTCTCCTTGGTCATTCTTATCCATCCCACATGGTGACGACATAGCTGAAGAGATAAGATGGTCACAAAGGCTGCCACGTGGCTTCTGTGGCCATCTCAACCATAACCCAAACAATTGTATTGATGCCAATTGCTCTTCGAGCTCCACTTTATGAAATAACCTTATTAAGCTTCAAAAAAAATCATAGGGGTACCTTTGCGTATTATGAAATGTGAAGGGAGATTTTTTTTCAATTTAAGTGAATGGAATTGCCTTTAGGCGAAAAAAATACAATGAAAGTTTAAGGCCCATTTGATTCACAGTAATAGGGATCTGGAATCAAAATTGGAATGGGCTATTCCGATTCCAACTATTTGGTTGGACAAATCGGAATTCTATTCCCATTCTTGTTGGATTGACATTCCCCATTTGAGGGAATGACCATTCCTTGCCCCTCCCTTGGGAATGAAATATCAATCCTATTGATTTCAATTCCTATTCCCATTCATGTCTGAATCAAATAGATTATGATTCCAATTCAAAAGTATTTCGATTCCATTTTGATTCTAACCGCAAACCAAATGAACCCTAAGTAATTATCTAAAAATATATCAGTGAAGATGGGACCGCCCAACAAATCCTGACTGCTCTCTCAATCAATAATATCATCTACTTTTGATTTTGGTGATGATGGAGTTCAAATCAGCCCCCCACAAGATAGTTTCTCAAAACATTCCACAACACATCCCTGTCGTGTATTGAGAACATCTCTGGATAATAATACCAGAAATGATGAGACACCATTGGGAGATGTTCCCAATACACGACAGAGATGTACTATGGGACGTTGTGGGAAACTATCTTGTGGGGAGCTGATTTCAACTTGTGATGATGATGGGGTCCATTCCGCATGTTATGTGAATAAGCATAGGCTGAGAGGGAGGGTAATTAGGATTTAGGAACATGAGATGTATTAGAATCTGATGGAAAATATTAATGGTTGAGAAAGTAGAAGTTTGGTATACCAAATGGGGACCTAAACCATCTAACTACAACCCAACGATTGCACCGAAATTGGCCACCAAAAGAAAATGAAGGTAGTGTAGACTGTAGGTTTAATATTTAATACTGTTAAATATTAAAAAATATAAAAAATAATGCAATTATAAATACTTCTAATTAAATACTGTAATTAATACTGTGTTACAATCACATATTAATATTATATTGTAATTAAAATTATACCGTAATTAACTAAATACAAAAATACTACAATTAATTAAATATACACTATATTAATTAATACTAAATTTATTAATTAAATTAAATACTGTAATATTCTAATAGTGTCAGTTATTATTATTATTATTATTATTATTATTATTATTATTATTATTATTATTATTGCTTTTATTGATATAAAATTGCAACAACAAATTGAAAATAGAAAAATAAAATTCAACTACACATCAATCACATAAATAAAGCAAACATTTTCAAATAGATGGCAACAACAAAAACAAAAATATTCTACACCATTTTCAAATAAATAAACCAAGCATTTTAAACACAAAATGTTAATAAATAAATGTTGTAATTAATAATGTTAACTAAATAATATTATTAATTGTTAAAAATAATGTAATTACGAAAAAGTATTATTAATTAGTAATATTGTTTTTTCAATAAATACTGTAATTATTAAATTACTGTATTTATTTAAACTAAATTAATTTCTGGAAATTATCATATTTTCAGAAATATATTGGTAATTTCTTGGCTAAAACTAATTAAATGTAATTTTTTGGTAATTATAGTTTAAAAATAATTTAGTTACAGCTTAAAAATAAATACTGTGAATTATATTATGTTAATTAATAATTAGTGTAAATTATGTTAAATGTAATTTTCTGTTAATTAAATGTAATTTTATGCTATTTATAGCTTAACTTATAATCACTGTTAATTACAGTTTAAAAATCATTTATAGCTTGTAATTTTATGCTATTTATAGCATAATAGACATCACTAATTTATTTTACATTATTTATAGCATAATAGCACAAAATTACATTTAATTACACTTTCAATATTTTGAAATATTAACAGTATTTGTATAATTGATGGATATTTTTATTATATTTTGCTTACTTATGCTAAATTATATTACTAAATTACATTTAATACTGCATTCCAGTAAATACTGTAATCATTAAATTACCAAATTTTTAATAATATGGTGATTATTAAATTAATGTATTTATTGAAAAATATATATTTACCGTTCAATATAGTTGAAAATAATTATTTAGCTGCATTTTAAAAATAATTACTGTTAATTGCTGTTAATTAATACTATTTTTTTATAAATATTGTTAATTAACGATACTGTATTTATTGAGAATATTGTTAATTATTAAAAATACTGTAATTATGAAGAATATTGTTAATTATTAATAAAATACTGTATTTATTGAGAATACTGTTAATTATTAACAATACTGTAATTATGAAAAATACTATTAATTTATAATATTGTTTTTCAATAAATACTCTAATTATTATATTACTGTATTTATTTAAAATACATTAACTTCTGGAAATTATCCTATTTTCAGAAATATATTGGAAATTTCTGGGCTAAAACTAATTATATGTAGTTTTTTTGGTAATTACAGTTTAAAAATAATTTAGTTACAGCTTCAAATAAGTACTGTGAATTATATTACTGTTAATTAATAATTAGTGTTAATTAATTACTATTAATTAATGTTAAATGTAATGAAATGTAATTTTCCGGTAATTAAATGTAATTTTGTGCTATTTGTAGCTTAACTTATAATTACTGTTAATTACTGTTTAAAAATCACTTATAGCTTGTAATTTTATGCTATTTATGCTAATTATAGCTTAACTTTTAATTAATGTTAATTAATGTTAAATGTAATTAAATGTAATTTTATGCTACTTTAAAAATAATTAGTGTTAATTACTATTAATTAAAAAATATATTATTTTTTTAAAATAATGTATTTATTAATTACTGTTAAATGTAATTACTGTGAGTTACAGTTTAAAAATAATTACATTTAACTATATTTCTGTTAATTAATAAATATATTATTTATAAAATATTTATTGATATTGCTTTTTAGTAAAATTTGAATTATTAAAATACTAAACTATTAATAATACTGTAATTATTAAATTAATGTATTTGTTGAAAAAAATATAATTACTGTTAAATATAGTTGGAAAATAATTATTTAGTTATAGTTAAAAATACAAAAATAGATTTATAAATAATTATTGAAAGCATATTTGCAAAAAACAATAAATATTAATTATAGTATATATAATTATATAATGAATATACACTATTATTGGAAATTTATTACTAATAAATATAATTTTGTTGATACTTATTTTCTATAATTATTAATTGACATAAGTGAAATTAGTTATTTACAATATTGTTTAGTTATTGAAATAATACTGTTTTTTAAATTATTAAAATATTAATTATTTATTGAATTTAATAATCCATAAAATTATAATTGTACTATTATTACATAATTTGTTATTAATTTCGTTATTTTAACTATTTTAAAATTTGCATGTTCAATATTTTGTTATTTAAATATTTAAATAAAATGTAAAATATTTAAAAATTTTCATTATTTGAATTTTGTTTATTTTAATGTTATTACGTAATATTAAATATTTTGTTATATTATTTAGCTATTTTAATGTTTTAATTTATGATATTTAGTTATTGAAATATTTATTTAATGTTTTATTTTTTAATGTTAAATTTTTATTATTTGAATAACATTTAAATTGAACAATTTATAAAATTATAATTTATATTGTTACTACATAACTTCATGATGAATTTTGTAAAAATATTGAATTATTAATAATATGAGTATTATTAAATCTATTAATTTTGTATTTTGAATAAATATTTTAAATTTGGTATACAATTTCATTATATCCTTTAAATTGTTCTGAATTTTTTTAATTGGAACTTCCTTTAGATAGATATAGATAAAAAGTGGGGGAGTGGATAAATAGGAAATAGAGATAGTTTAAGAGATATCTACTGAATTAGAGATAATTTAAGAGATAAATAGGAGTTAGAGATAATTTAGGAGATAAATAGGAATTAAAGACAATTTAGAAGGAAATGAGAGAAAGTAGTGCCACTTGACTAAACATTAGAAAAGATTTATGGTTGTTAGAAATAATTAGGTATATGTGATATTTTTATTGATTTAATGGGTAATTATATGGAATTAAGAAAATAAAAAATTAAAAAAAAATAAAAAATTGAGAAGGGGGTTCCCCGTAAGGAGAGTTATGCTAACATGGCAGAACCAGTTTTAATATATATATAATCCTGGCCATTCCAGTCTATACAATAACGCCAGATCTGAAATAGCACGTGATGAGTTGGAAGGTAGCTTGGATTTGGCACGAAAGCTATCCCACGTGAGAGAGAGAGAGAGAGAGGGGGGGGGGGGGGGGGGATGGGATTGGATTGGGCAAGTGAGAAGGAGGAGAAACTTTTGTGGTGGTGGGTAGGGGTCCACAGGAACAGTGAGTATACCAGACTTACCAGTCTGCGTTTACGGCAGAAGTTCGTTGGCGAGGAGAGAGAGAGAGGAAAAATGAGGTTATATGTTGCGTTGCGATTAATAAAAACTTGGTTGGAGGCTTGCAGCGACCCCAGATTTGTTATACCGTAAACGTGTATTCAATTTTATTGTTTAATTAATCAGTGACCCATCGTGTCGATCTTCTTCTCGATTAAAATTCAGAAAGAAATAAGAGAGAGAGAGAAGAGTATTCTTGACGTATAAGGAACACCTTCTAACTAAAAGTCATCAAGATGGAAAGAAACAGTGGATGAGAACCTCGCCGGAAGGAAACCTTGCTGCTAATTTGTTCCATTATATATCTTGACCAACTTTCTCCTCTCTTTGTGGTTGTGGGCTGGGAGGCTGGACTGGGTTCTCTGCGATACCCATGCCTGAAGTAGGCACATGTATATTCAGAACTTCAGCGGTTCGTCTTATTCTTGCTTATTACTATTTAGCTCTGAAATCCAGGAAGATCCCTACCCACGGATAAATCCTGCTGATTGATTTCGGTTAATATTGGTTTTTTTTTTCTAACTTTTAATAAGGAACTTTGTTATCAAATTAGGGTTATGAGTCAAGCTTCTTATAAAAATAAAAATTATGTGTATCTTATATATATATATATATATATAATTTTTTATTTTATATACAAAAAATTAAGAATTATAAAAATTATTTATTATCATACATATAAAAAAGTAAAAATGTTATATATAATATTTATTATTATATATATAAATAAAATTTGTATATATTATATATGTATGTATTAGGCTCAATTAGGCTTGCAAACCAAGTTTTATTGGGCTCGATTAGCAAACGAGCCTATATATCAAATTTGGGATTGGCTCGAAACTCGTTTAAACCGAGTTGAATTGAGCTTTTCACAAGTGGAGCACTTATAGCTTGTAAAAAGCATGATTCATTTCCACCCCTATCAGTGCCGCATAAGTGTTGGTGTTCATTGTGCATGAAACTACTATTTAATTTCAAGGTTTATCAAATAAACATTGAAAAACTAAAATGCTTTATTTATGTGGATGAGGTGTTGGGGAAATTTCAAATTCTTATTTCCCCCAACCCTTAGGCATTTATTGAAACAAAATGCTTACGTGATGCACTTTAAGCTGAGTTAGAAAACAATAAATGTTTAAAACATCATTTTTCAAATAAATGCTTATCTAATTAACACCCAGTCAATAAACACCACAGAATCATACACATAATTGATCGGCCATCTACAATTTACGGAAAGCTCATCAGTTGCCTTTTTGTTTTTTAGGTAAATTAGGACTCATTTTTAAATTGCTAATAATGGTGGTTTTCTTTTTTTAGTAATACAAAAGTTACAATTTTTTCAATCTATCGTTGATTTGGATGGTCAAACTGTTCCAATCATCACTCAGCCATAACTCTAGGTTTCAGTTGACAAATTCAGGATTTGCTCAAAATTTGTTGACTTAATCAAAAACCATCTGAACAAGCAGCTGAACCGTTAAGTCATTTGATCTAATCACCAAGTCACGAATTGCATACTCAATTTTTGTATAAATTTCAGGTGGTTATAACTTGTGTACATGGTTTTCAAAACTGGATCAGACTGGATGATCGGACAAAGACCATGACCGGTTCCGGTTTTCTCCAAAACCAAATTTTTAATAAAAACCATTGATTTTGGTCAATAAGCCACCGACCTGAGCAGTTAATTGTTCAAACGGTTTTGACTGATTTTCATTTTTTTGTTTTTTTCTAATTTTTTACTTTTTTGTCAAAACAGTCTGACCATTCACTGTCGACCCAATAACTGGACCCTGACTGATTCAGTCTCCGAGTCGATTTTAAAAACCATGCTTGGGTTAATTTATAAAGTAATATTCAATGCCAAACAATCCAACAATATGCTTGCATGGTAATAGGCTTGCGCTCAGATCTGTACAGTCTCTGACCTTTAATTTGTTTTTTTTTTTTTTATAATTAGTGATTAATCCATGACTGTCCAGTAGCGAGTGGGGCCATAAAAACCAATGAATAGTTGAATACATGATAATATATTTATTATATCATTTTAAATGATTGTGTATACAAATGCAGTTTTTTGCTTTCAACTTCTTAATGAGAACACAATAAAGTTTAAAACAGTTGTCATTTATTGAAACACCTTATATAGTTTGCAAGTGATCTACCTAATCGACCTTTCATTATGAATTGTTTGCATTAGCGTATGGAAATAATCAGTTGGTCACGTAATATTGTAGGGTTCAACTATGATATGAAAAAGATATGTTATCTGAAAAACTTTTGATCAATCAATTGAAATCATAAATGTGGTAGTCAATCAAGTGTTATTTATCAAAATTTATGAGTGGATTTTGATTGGTCAAAACTCTTTCCATATTATATCTTTTCGGCATCATAGATTTTCTCAATACTATAATAAGAATGGCAACAGGACAGGGCGGGTTTTGCATGCCATGTTACCAACCTCAAAATCAAATTGTTCTTTTCGCCCTAATTATTTTGAATTTTATATAAAATTATATAATATAATATAATATATATTAAAAGGGTAATTATAGTCCTACTTCTAGAGAAATTGTATCCAATATTTGAACCTTGATCACCCAGAAAAACATAATACCAGAAGAGAGGTGAAAAAATGTCATCCCCGCCTCAAATCTGATCAATGATAAAAAATAAAAATAAAAATAAAAAAACCCTGCCCTAATCGAAGTCATGGATGGGTCAAATTACATCTCTATCACGTGTCATTTTCTGAATTCTATATATTTTCTAATAGAAATAAATTTAAGCTGTCCTTAATACCAACGCTTTTTCTACCTCAAATGCTTTAGGCTGATCAACAAATTGTTAAGAAATATGGGTTGTCACATCACAAATGAAAGACCCTTTGACTAACAAAAAATGCATTCTTGAAACTGATTGTTGGTGTTCATGGAAGAAATGTCAAATTTGATATTGCAAGTAAAAACAACAATTTGCATGGATAATCCCACATGTTAGGTAGAAAAAATAAATCTGTTTCGCAAAAGCATTTATCAAGTAATTCAACGGGCTAACCCGTTATTTCTCTGGCTTGGATAAGATTTTTTAAGCCCATGGGCTAGGGCTCGGGTCCAAAACACTAGGCCCAACTTTTTTTTGGGCTGAACTCACGAATTCTCAAAAAATTCAATCTCGATAAAATTATATTTTATGTTTTTTCTTTCTTCATCTTTTATTTTTTTAAATCATAGTGAGATCTTTTAATATTTTTGGGTTTTGAAATAATGTAATATAAATAAATCAATTATGTTTTTAAAGAAAAAATAAAAGTTTCTTCTTCAAGGTTTATATGAGGGTCGGATTCGGCCTCGGGCCCAAGCGTGTAAATGTTTTATGTTAATAAAGAAGCAAACTTGGCCTGAACAGGTCTAATGTCAATCATGGTGATTTACTCCTTCATGTGATCCATGTTTACAGGCTACAGTTGGCTTGCATCAACTAGAAGTGTAGCCTCGTTGTGATGTCTCTTCTTCATTTAAGAGAGTTACCCTGCATCTTATCATGGGCAAGAATGACATTTACAAAGGGCCCATTTTGTTCTTGGGAATAGGGGGTCTGGAATCGGAATTTGAACCAACCATTTGGTTGGGCGAAATCAAATTCCCGTTCTCATTCCTTGAGAAATGGCATTCCCCCATTTGAGAGGATGGCCATTCCAGTCCCGTCCCTTGAGAATGAGATCTCACTCCGTTAATTCCTGTTTGAACCAAACAGGTTATAGTAATAGACCATTTTGATTCCAATTTTGAAGGATTTTGATTCTGATTTAGAATCCAATTCCCAAATCAAATGTATCCAAATACAATTACCACATTAGAACAAATGTATTGCTTTTTGCTGTCATGGCATCTGTTTTTGTTTAAAAAGACAATTATTCACATTGTCAAACATGTCATAAGTAAACCAGTTGAAAATTATACAGGTATTTTCGTAAACACAAGAAGGATAAATTTTAGTGAAACATGAAACTAAAGGAGTAATTCTAGTAAACGATCCTAAACAAGAAGATGCGTTTAATCTCATTTTATGGTATGTTTATTAATCATCCAAATTTTAATTAGGCTTAATTTGAAAAGAGTACAAATACAAATATGTATGTAAAATGAAAAACCTTGTATTTTATAATATTTTACATGTATTTTTTCAAACTGAGCCAACAAAGGTTATTTTCAAATTGTATGGTGTAGTTTATTGGATATGCAGTACAATTTGGAGAAAAAGTATAATAAGAACCATAACAAATGAATGACAAGTTTGAGAATAGAGGTTTATGTGTCTGACAATGGCCAGTAATGCACAATACGGGAGATGCGTATATCAGACCCCTCCCAATACTCCGGGTATAGGGGTGCAATGGATCAGATCATGCCATCCGAGATCAGACCCTATTTGGTTGCATTTGGATCACCTTTATTTGAATTTTTGGATCAGATCGCATAATAGGATACAATCATAAATATAATTGGATTCGGATCATCCCTTATCTGATCCGATATATATTATATGTTTATAATATATACTTATTATTTATTTATAAATTTATTATATTGTTTTTTTTATAAAAAAATATGTATATATATGATGAAAATTATTAAAAATATTTGTATATTTTATTTTTTTTTTAATAATTTATTAATTTTTGAAAAAAACAAGTCGGATTGGATTAGGTCCAAAGATCCAACTTATTGATATGATTTGAATTCAAATCGAATCTTATAATATCCAACATGAATAGTATCAGATCGGATTCGAATATACTCCGATTTAAATCCGATTGATCCATTTGCATCCCAATCCGAATAGATATCATTGTATGGAACCAAAGCTTAAAAGTAAAAGTTCAGCCAACTTTTATGTTTGGGGCTTTGTAGTCTTTCCTTAATTTTACTTGTATTTATTTTCAATATCCATACATTTGGGCATTTTAAGGTCACTGGGAGAGTTGTAATCAAATGACACATTTGTATTTGTGTTTGCACTATTTCCAAATGGATCCTAAGACTCAGTTAGGTAAGAATATAAATAGAAATATGTACTTTACAAAATATATATTATATTTTTAAGACCCTAAATGATATCACTTAAAATAAGTGGTGGGACCATACAAGTGAAAAATAAATATTTTTCCTATTTGGCAAAAAAAACAGCCAAGAATAAATACTTATTTCGAAGATAAGTGCTTAAACTCCAAAACTACTTGTTTTAAATACTTAAGAAAAGTGTTTATTCTTTTTGGGACAAGAGTGTCTCTAAAAATATTTCAAAATATTGATACTACCCCTACGAATGGAAAAAACCATATCGTCTTCGCCGCAACTAGCTTGAAGCAGTGATGAGCAGTTTTCTAGTGGGGCGACTGGTGGCTGGTTTTTTTCTGATTTGGAGCTCAGGTGTGCGTTATTTTCATAGTTTCTATTGTTTTTGAACCGTTTTTAGTTTGATTGGACTGTTTTTTTGTTTTTTTTTTTCTTTTCGTCTGAAACTAGATCTGCACCATTTTTGCGCAAATCTAAGATTGGGGCAACCAACACACAGCATACCGCCTATGAACAAAGGTAAGCTTATTTATAACATGTATTTTTATGGTTTAATAATTTTTGTACTAATCCTTTGTTTTTTTTTTTTTTTGCATATTAATGTGAATAATATGCCATTAACCGAATAAATAGGTGTCAAAAATCATGGTTTTCAAAATCAGACTGGACCAGATGGTCGGATCGGAAAAACTGGGAACTGGTCAAGTGACTGGTTCTGTTTTCCCCAAAAACCAGATTTTCCCCCAAAACCATTGATTTTGGTCAGCAAACTGCTGAACCAGATGATTAACCGTTCAAACGGTTTGGAGCATTTTTTTTTGAATTTTTTAAATATTTTTGTCAAAACGGGCCGAGTGTTCGATTTGAACGGTCGGACCAAAAAGGCATGTACAGGTAATGGTATTTTCGCAAAAAACATTTTTGTCATTGGGTCAATTTTAAAAACCATGTTAAAAATGTTATTTTCGCAAAAAAATAACAATATTTATTGGTTAAGTGGCTCGCCAAACAGCCTAACCCCAATAAATACTTAAAATATGTATAAATAGTTTGAAAAAAAAGCAATCGAACAGAAATAATTACTTATTTCTCAAATCATTTCTTTACCAAACATAACCTAAACCTCGTATTTGCACTCATCTCAAACATACCTTTATTAGGTTTTCTTTGAAAAGAGTGCAAATATAAATATGTTCAATATAAAATCTTTGTATGTAATATTTCCAAACCATCTACTTGCTCCGTATATATGCTTAAACACCTCCAACACCTTGAAATATGGATACAAATGGTTTCTAAAAATCTGATTCATAGTCATGATTTCAGTGTTACTACATACGCATGTTTCTACCCAAAAAAAAAACCGTAAATACGAATTATGATATTAACTAAATACTTTTTGTCTCTCTAATAAAATCATATTATAAATTATATCTTTATTTTATTAATGATGTAATGATAAAACAATTCAACTAAGTCTGCTGCAGAGTCAGATATTTCAGTTAATTGGTCGAATGGGAACATTAAAATATTACGTGGAATTATTCATAATAATAATATTATTATTATCAAATCGAATTTGAATTTGAGGACCTTATTTACTTTGATTTCACTGCATTTACATCCTTACCCCAAAGTCCCCAAGAGATACACCTACCTGATATATGAAAAATGGGATTTGGCCAAAACTCAAACAAATATAGTCAAATATAAAATTCTATGCCTATGCCTAGTCAAACATAAATACTATCATTAACAAAAGTAGTCTTGGAGATTTTCTTTGTACTTTTTTTAAGAAGTTGCGGATTAAAGAGGTTTAGCAATGGCAATGACCGACAATAAAACAGTGTTTGTGTATCTCTTACTCCTGCTCACATCAAATCTATAATTAATGTTTTAATTACCCTGAAAATTTTATAATTAACTTGTTTTGGAAACAAAGTACGAAAATTGGGAATTCGATTGGACCTAACAAATGCCCCATTTTTATAAAATATAATTTACCATAACATGTGGATCCTTTTCCACTTGTCATTCCAGCAGCTTTTGTGATAGATAGATTCTGGGCTTATCCCGTTAATGCCAAATGATTCCTGTTTGCCAACGTATCCGGATCCCAATGCACACATCCGGTTCGGCGGTTTTTCGTTATTCCAACTTCAAAAGCACTTAACAACATGGTTAATTTTATTTTTGAAAATAAAAGCAATTCCCACGTCAACGAAAAAACTATAATTTTGCTTAATGATTTCAATTTTAAGCTTAATTAAAGATAATAATGTTTATTAGCAAAGTGATTACTAAAAAAATTTATTAACAAACTATGATATAAAGTAGTTGCTTAAATATATTTCCAATGCAACATGGAACAAGTAGCCCCTGAACAGCGATTGAACCAATAATATAATGGCAATCACGAGGACCGGAGCGAGAGACAGTTAGAGAGAAATGAATCTCACTAAGCACTGTGATTTCTTAGTGATATATAATGACAAGCTAATCTTAATTTAAATAATGTACTAGGGTTAGCGTAGTTTTGTAGACAACGGAGAGAGAAAGAGAGAGATGCTGAAGGAAAGAAAGGATCGTGAGGTAGGTGAGAGTGGCTTTTGTGAGTGAGATGTATGTAGGCCAACCATACCAACAATCAAGGGAAGGGATTTGATTCAGATTCAACCTCATCCCAACCTGATCGGACACCAAATTAAATAATGAATTGAAGAGGCACCATCACATGAGTGCATGTTGCCAGCTGTTCAGGTCTTTGAATTTAACTTAAAAATATTGCAGGCGATGGCGATCATATTCCTGTCCATTAATGGATAAATATACTTACGGTAAGGGTGTCAATGGACCCCGTTCAGTCCAAAATTAATTCGGATGAATTAGATAGATATATTGGATTAGACCAATCCATTCCAAAATATTTATTAGATTGGATTGAATCTGATGGTTTGTTATAATTTTTTATTAGATTGGGTTGAATTAAGCCAATATCTAGTATCTAATCCATTGATACAAGATAAGAATATAGGTGTCACTAGACCAAGTTTGGATTATCCAATTGACACCCCTTATTACCGGTGACCAGAGTGGCATACATCATCACTGGAAACAACATTTAGGACATGAGAGTTTCGGCCGAAACATGTAATGATCAGACGTCGAGATCTGACGTTTCGGACAAATATATTTTTTCGTGCCACTAGAACTTTTAAGCCTTGCACATATATGTGATTTTGTGTCATATGTCGTATTATTACACAAGTAACTTGGCCGAATCTGTAGATCCCACAAAACAATTATAATATTGGATCAGAAAGCCGATCCATCTACGTACGCGGAAAGTGTTGGGATTTGGACTTCTTGTAATCGTAGGGCTTGGATCTTATTGTTGGTTATTAGGTGATAGGTTATGTTGTTCCCTTTTTCATTATTGTATTGAATTAATGTATTCATTCAGCAAAAGCTCTTCTCTGCTTTCTTCAATTTACCTCCTTAATTTTTCCCTTTTTTTGCTGCTTAAGCAATTATATTATGATACCATAATTTTGACATTAATAAAAAGTTCCATGATAAACTAATTGAATTATGTTTTCATTTCTTTTACAATAAATTCTTATAAAAGCAAATTAAAGGAGGTGTATGTCGGTGTATGCAAAAGTAGCTTAGAGGAAAAAGTAAAATAATAATAATAAAGATTTGTCAATTAATTTTCTTATTGACTTGAAAAAAAAAATATGGATGCCTAGATAGAAAATCAAATGATGAGTTTTCAGAAATAAATGAGACTCGCATAAAATAAATGTGGCTATATATATGCAGAGACAGATCATGATGGAAAATGGTAGCCAATTAATTATGGTGAGTTTATCACGTTGCTGTAAGACGAAGTCCAATTGAGGGGTGCATTTTATGATACAACGTAGCTAGAAAGCTCATAGACAAATTCTTAGAAAGAACAAAATATATATAACTAGAGGATAAAACAGAAGAAAAGAACTTCTCCAATTGACAGAGGGTGAGTTATCAGAAGAAACAAAAAAACAGGAGCGACGCTCAAAGAAAATAGCACGAACAGAGAAAATCACAAAAGGCGGCAAAGCCCCAAATAACTGCATCCGTTACCAACAATGGAACCTGTTGGTGAACTTCAACTGCAACCGACAGTGAAATTAATCGGGAAACAGCCTTGGATGGCAAACCAAAGCACTGGTCATGGCTACCGCCCAACAAGAAAAGAATGAAGATTTCATCCCCTGTGCCAAAATCCTTGCACAACAAAAGCAAATAAATGAACAAAAAGAACAAAGAAGACAATTAGGTCAGAGAAGAACAAATAAGAAAAGGGAAATGGGGGACTCCCCAAGGAAAGCCACCCCATCGATAGAAGAAGAGGAAACAATGAAAGGCGGACGAAGAGAAAAACCTCGAGAGAAAGGCTCTCTCTAAACAGAGCCACCTTATCGATGGCAGAAGAGGAAACAATGAAAGGCAGATGAAGAGAAAAACCTTGAGAGAAAGGCACTCTCCTAACAGAGAGAAGAACCTCTGGAAACCCTAGAGAAAAGAAACCTCCGGAAACCCCTCATACAACATTATTGCCTTGTTGGGAAACTTTGAGATTGTATGGAGCAAAGAAACTATTAATAAATTAAAATATGTGCACTGCTTCATGCAAGTCAGATTATGATTAATGACCAACTTTAACAAATTAAAACGCGCTCAATTTGGAGGAACTCCCTTAGCTCCAGCCGAACAGAAAGCGAACGATAGAAAGCACCGGCAATGATTCAGATCAAGAACGCATCAACAGGAATGTTGTCTCATCATTGTACTTAGTTTTGTATCGTATGCTCTATTTTAAATTCACCTTTTTCTCGATCAGATTTGAGGAAATAATGTTTGCTCCTACCGCAAAGATGAGCTTTAAACAATCTCTAACCAATGCAATCTGAAATCGTTTTTCTTATATCATTTTGTTTGCATTTGTTATATGTTATGCCGAATGAGTGTAGTTTCTTCTCTAATCCCATCCATGATTATATCTTATGCCAAATGGCTTTGGTTTCTTCTCTAATCTAATTGTTGTGTTTCGTCATGTCTTTTATTATATGTTGAATATCATGAAGATTGTCATTTGTTATGTGTTATGAACCTTTGTCCAGTTATGTCTTTTGTTATGTATACTGTTACCAATCTAATGCAAACATTTTAAATTTGAAAAATAAAATAATGAAGGAAGTAGCAGATCTATATGAATGAAAACGTAGGGAAACTACTAAGAATCGACAACTCATATTAAAGAATCAAATCTGGTATTCATTGTGTTTCACTATCCAAACGCCATTTCTACTCTTATATAACAAAAACTTGTTTTCAAAGAATAATATTCCAAACGCATCTGCTACTTTTGAAGAGCAATAAATAAAATTCTTATTTTGGAACATGAATTTTTAAAAGAACAAGAAGGGATGAGAACATTGTCAAAAAGGGCCTAACTTACCCACTTGGGAGGTTGATAAGTTTTACCCATATAAATTAGCCTCTCTTTACCCGGGGCCTAGTAGTTAATGCAAAAAGAATGTGTAACCCCCTAGACCTAAATGTAAAACTTGAGCATTAATTGTGGGACTGTTTGGTATTATTGGTCTAAGGCATGATGCTGCAACATCAGCACCGCATAAAAGTTTTGAGTTCCAATGCTCAATGTTCCGGTTGTTTGGACTTTGGAGACGTTTTGGGTTAAAATATTTTAGAAGAAAAATCATTCAGACTGATGCGGTGCTGATATGGATGATAAACACACATTTCTCATCAAATAGGATTTATAATTCAAGTATAAATGGTGTTTTAACTCAAAACATTATAGAATGAAACACCAATAATATCAAACGCTACCCATGTTACCATGTATCATGCCTTCGGTCTTGCTCGTTTTGTTACTATATATAACACCATCATAGCTCCACAACCTGGTCTACCATTTCAGATTGTATACGGATTGTCGTGCTCAATGGGATGTAATTTCAAGTGAATGAAACTGCCGTCGTTCTTTAGAAAAAAAAAATTGAAAAAATGAATGGGCACACTTACAAATTTGTTCACTTCTATGGTTTCACCCTTTCAAATGTACTATATATAAATGCAACATGGCAGGGGTGTCGATTGGACTATATTTGGTCCAATCCGATGGATCCAGTCCAATGTGAGTCCGTTTCAAATGGATCAGGTCCAATTCAATCTAATGAATAATTTGGATCATTTTGGATCAGTCCAATTCAATGTTCGGACCATCCAATTTGTTCAAATTCATTTTAATTTAGATTGGTTTCAACGCAAACCCAGTCCATTGGCACCTATATTCTTATCTTATATCAATGGACCAGATATTGGCTTAATCCAACCAAATCCAATATAAATTTATTACGGATGGACAAAGTCCAATCCAATCTAATAATACTTTTGGACTGGATTGGTCCAATTCCATTGTTTTTTTTATCCATCCAATCCGTCCAAATTGATTTTGGGTCGTTGAAAATCGGTTCATTGTGAAGGAAGGGTTAGGATCTATCATATGGACGGCCAAACTATGCTAGATGACTGGGAGAATTTTCAAAAATTTCCTAATCCTTCCGGGAATTGAATTCCTTATGTTTTGAAAAATTGCATTTTTCATTATCAGTCTTGCACTGAACCGAACCAAATTTGAAACCAACCAAAGAGGAAGATGTGTACCTGATATGGATACCACAAACGTAGATCCCAAGGTGAAAGTTCACGTCGTTCATGCCCAAATCAACCCTAAAATCAATTTCCACTGAATATGGCACAGTGTACTCTTGAAGTCGGTTCAACAACGCAGTTTTCAGCAGAACTACAATCCAAATATTTGGGTCAAACCGAGGAGGTGAGTACGAAATTCCGATAGATTTTTCTTGCAAAATTCAGAAGAAAACTAATCTCTATCAATCCCAAAATAACTATGGTCGAACTAGGGTATCTTGGGATACAAAAGAAGAAGATATAGCAAAATAGAGAGGTGTTATAGTCTAGTTCGCCCTCTTCTTCTTTTATCTCTTTATGTAGGACTTCTCCTAATCAAATTAGGAGATTATCCAAACATAATTTGGATTTGAACTCTATTAAGAGATAAAGTCTTATCCTCTCAAGAGAATGGGAGTTCCATACCCATTTCCAAACTCAGATTTGCCCCATGTCACATGACAAGTTGTCATTTGACAGCTTAATTAATCATATTAATTATGGGCCTTAGGCCCATAAGCTATAAGGCTCACAACCCAAGGGTGTTGCATGGCCAACTTAGGCTTGATTTGTATGGCGTGGGACCACATAATGACCTCACATAAGTCCACATGGGTCCGGCCCAACCTCTGTAAAAAAAAAAAACTTTGTCAAATTCACTACTAAACACAGTGAATCCTTGAGGACATAACTATGGGATTAAAATGGGCCTAACATTTACACTTAAATGATCATTGAATTCAGTCATCCTATGAAGACCCAAGGAAAACAGAATTAAGTAAGACAAAGCACACCAGATAATCAGTTTGCAATGGTCTTTTACACTTAACATCTCGGCCCATAATGATCAAACACTGCATGATAGAGAAGCGCCTCTCCCCTAGCCGCAAAGTGCAGTTTCACACTCTCTGCTCGGATAGATTAGCAAAACTAAATCTCAAACATAATTGAAATCCACTATCGGCAGTTTAGGTTTCTATAAGAGAGAGTCTAAGTGTTATAATTCACTTTATTTGACAAAGGGGTCGATCCTATCACTATGATCACCCATTTAAGTGAATCCATAGACTACCCCAACATACCCAGGTTTTGACCCTCAATAGATCTCACTGATTGACATATCAAAAACAGCCCAATCCGACACCTAATGCAATACCATAATCAAGTCTAGGGGTTATATGTAAATTTTCAGTTTTGCCCATCAATCTCCAAGGTCCAGGCATAACCGAAAAATAGTCCGAATTCAATGTTTCATCCAAACACATTGCATCTGCTTTGGGTCTAACCCTAGCAGCTGAGACAAGTTGCCCCAACTTCTTTGGCAACACATTAGTGTTAGCCTTGGTAGGATAAACTCCCCAAATCTATCCAACGACTGAGAACATTCTAAACTAACATGAGTCTCATAAGTGTCTAGTTTAAAGGGTAATTTCACAGAAACATACCAATACCAACATGATACAACAACGTATTTTTATTCATTTACAATAAATGTATCTATACATCTATCCAATTGGAGCTAAGGGCATACACTACCTAACACATTGACACCCTTACAACTTGGCATGGGTCAACCCAAAACCCAACTGGCCCAATCTAATATTATGTTGGGTTAGATTGAGGTTTTTAGAAACTCGACCCAATTTAGGATGGGTTAGGTTAAGATTGAGGTTGCAGGAAAATTGTATATAAACACATATTATGTATGAATTACATTTTAATATTTTAAATGTTATTTAATATTTAAATATTTATTTTTAAGGAATTTAAAAAATAACTTCACATATACAGTATTAAGATTTTATCATGCACTTATGCGATTAAACTTATCGAAATATTTAAATTGAATGGTCAGGGTTACACATCTTCCTCACAATCTAATATTATGTTGGGTTAGATTGAGGTCTTTAGAAACTCAACCCAATTTAAAATGGATTAGGTTAAGATTGAGGTTGCAGGAAAATTGTATATAAACGCATATTATGTATGAATTACATTTTAATATTTTAAATGTTATTTAGTATTTATATATTTATTTTTAAGGAATTTAAAAAATAACTTCACATATACAGTATTAAGATTTTATCATGCACTTATGCGATTAAACTAGTCGAATTATTTAAATTGAATGGTCAGGGTTACATTAGGATTAAGAGTCAGGTTGTCCGACTTAAAGAATTTCAACTACATGGTGCATGAAGTTGGATTTGGTCCTCACACCTTCCTCACAGCTGCAAGGGGCTATGAGGATGGCGTTAGGGCAGTCTTGTGCAGTCTTCTCGATTGGATGTCCTTTTGGTGGGAACAAAGTATAGATAATTCAATGGATGATCTTGGTCTTTTCAGTAAATTTGCTATAATCATCTAGCATTGTTGGAAGAATAGATGCAAGAAGGCACTAGAGAATAAATCTTTCATCCCAGTTGAAACTGTTTCATTGGCCCATGCATAGATTGAAGAATTGGCTTCACTAAAAAGTAGGGGGAGCATTCTCGCCTCTCAAAACAACCAAATGATCAACAACCATTGTAGATAGTCTCCTCCCTCTCACCCATTCTTAAAGATTAATGTCAATGGTGCAAATACAATTTCTTTTTTCTGGGTTTAACATTATCTTGAGAGATCAGAATGAAAGTTTTGTATTTAATAGACATTTGCATGGAAATGACGGATCCTGACATTACTGAGGTGCAAGCTTTCAGAGCTGGACTCCAAATGGTGAAGGAACTCCACCTCTCTCATATTCACATTGAAGGAGATGCACAAAAGATGATAGATATCCTGTTGGACGCCTGCCGAGACATCCCTTGGTGGCTTCACATAGTTATTGCTGATTGCAGGAATCTTTTGCAATAATTTCATTATGTTTTAATCTTCTTTATCCCTCGTACAAGTGGGTTGCCCATATAATTGCAAAATTTTCTTGTCATGTGTGTAGAATCACTACTTGGCCCTTACCTCCTAACTTTCTTATTCCTATAATGGAAGAAGATTTGGTACAATGAATTTAGGCTAAAAGGTTTCAAAAAAAATGACAATTTTCTAATCAAAGCTGCACTCTTGGGTTATATATTCTAATATTAGTTTGGGCTCATTGGATTGAGGGTCAAGTTAGGGTAGACCTGTTATTTTCACGAAAAATCCATTTTTTTGCCTCAAATTACAAATTTTAATATTTTATAAATAAAATTTTAAAAACTGAATTAGGAAAACATAAATTAAATATAAAAATACATATAACATATGTAAAACATAATTATATATTATTTATTGATAAAATATACATTTATACACACATTATATATATATATATATATATATATATATATATATATGCAACTTAAATACATGTGAGGCGATCTGACCTGTTCGACCCATACGGTCAAACTAGTGACCCGTGATCCAGAGGCAAAAACAGTTTGGCCACCGAGTCGGTTTTTAAAACATTGGAACCTGCCCAAGTTGCTCCCCTATTAAAAGTATCAACATTTTTGAGTATAGAGGGTGTAATCACTTCATTACTTCAATACTCATATTTTGTTTTACTTTTTTTGGTCTGATAATTTGTAGAGATGTATGTTGTTGTTCTTGTTCTTCTTAGGGTTATTTTTAGGTTTAGTTTTAGTCCATGGTTCAAGACCCAAATAGCTAAGATCAGCATTGGGTAATGTCTCTTTATAGAGCTCCCCGAGGATGATATCAATGTTTTTTTTTTCTTTTTTTCTTTTTGTATTTTTAAACATTGAAAAGTAGATTTGAGAATCATATTGAAGAATAGTTTTTTTTTGTTTTTTTTTTTTGGTAAAAAAGAATAGGGATTTGAAGAAAGAGAGGGTTGTTGTATAGGCATGGGTCTATTAAATTAAAAGTGATTTAAAAAATGTCAAATTTTCAAAGGTGTTAAGGGTGAGCACAAAAAACCGAAAAACTGAACCGACCAAAAATGAATCAAAAAATTGGTTAAATGAACTGATCGGTTCAGTTTTTTAAAAAACTAAAGGTATTGGTTCGGTTTCGGTTAACCAATATAAAAACCGGCAATTAACCAAACTGACCGGTATACATGTTTTTCTATCTATCTATCTATCTATCTATCTATATATATATATATATATATATATATATGTATATATATTTTATATATATATATTATATATATATTTATATATATATATATATAAATGTAAATATATTTTTATAATATATTATATATTATTTAAAATATAATATTTTATATGTATTTATAATTTTGTATTATATATTTATATACATTTTTAAATAAATATTATAAAAACTAAAAAAATAAAAAAATAAACAAACAAACAAACTGAACCAACGATTCAAATACCCGGTCAGCAGTTTGATGACCAAATCAACGGTTTTGACGAAATAACGATTCTGGGATAAAATGAAACCGGTCATCGGTTTTTCTAGTCTGACCGTCTGGTCCGGTCTGTTTTTGAAAAGTGAAAAGCATGATGTGGGCGGATCCGCCCCAGGGCATAAGTTGAGAGATGACATTATCAAGGATAAAAACTGTCAAAAAACATCTCAATGGATATTGAATAACAATCCATAGGCTGACAATTAAAAGCTTTTGGCAGCGGGAGTCATCTTTTAGGGTCTCTGTAATCCTGACCCTAAACAGTCCCATCTCGTACCAAAAGAACCAAATAACCAACCATACAAATTGCTCAATGACAAGAAATGTAGTAACAATGACTAAATGCACTTGAACCAATTAATATAATAATACGAATACGAAAAGATATGCCATGTACACACTCAAATACAATAATTTCTACAAATCACATCTAAACTGTTTCTTACTGTTTCAGCTACCAGAGGACAAAAAAAAAACAGAAAGAAAAGAAAACAAACATGCATAAGAAAACCTCACTTTGTAGTCAAGTTGCCATACTGCCAGGGGTTGAACTCAATTGATCTGACATCAACTTCCTCAATACCGTTTGAGCTATCTGAAGCAGTCCGATGTTGTGTGTATTTTCCATTGTATTGGTACACTTCTAAGTCACCCCATGGTGTAGGGGTCACTTCACCTGTCATGTCAAACCATCGTGGAGTAAACTGATGACCAGTTGCTTCTCTGTTTCTCTTTTCGGCTCTCTGTCTCTCCTCCAGACTGAAATAAATATAGGTATGTGAGAAGACAGCCATAATCTGTATGACTTAATTGTTAAGACAAAAATACACATTTGGAACATCCTAGCCTTAGTTCAATCAAACTCTAGTCATTAAGTAACTTCTAAAATTAAAATATTCAAACTCTAAATGGAATGGCTAATCTCGGTGGTTAAAAACACCAATACAAGGTGGGACTTATTACTGATGAACAGGAGGAATAGTCTAGACTGGCTGCAGGGTTCCTCCACATGGCAGAAATGGGAAAGTTTGTGTAGGAAACTGCCTACCTGGACAAATTAAGAAAACCCTTTTCCACACAGATACAGATGAGCAACAGAACAGGAGGCCTTTCACATACTCCGTGGACTAGATACTTCTCAATGACTTGTGAAATAGTGTGTGCATGTGCATGTGTGTGTGTGTGAGAGAGAGAGAGACAGACAGACAGACCGACCTGCCCTTTTCAGAACCAGCTTTGGATAGATCACCCTTTTCAAGTGCATATCTATCAGGACGTAAACGAGAATCTGATGCCAACAATTTCTTAGGTGCTGTGTCAAAGCTGTTTATTTTATGTGCAAAATACGTATACTGGAACTTATCATCCTTTGGAACATCAGCAACTCTCCAGACCTGTTAAACAGCATCAATACAATAGGTGGAAATTAGTGCAGTATATAAATGAACGCTTTGATACTTCAATTAATATGGGCACAATAAAGCTAAGTTAGCTAACAGGAGAAAAATTAAAGTGCACAATATTATCAGAATAGCCCATCCACGGGACCATACAAGGAACACCTAGAACATCACCATTGCCTTCTGATGCTAAAGATAATACCTTCTTTGCATAACCTGAACGTAGGTAGCAGAGAGATGAGAGGTAATTGCCCATAACATGTAAATCTGGTTCATATTTCAATTAATATGGGCATGAATGGGCTGGCTAATTACTAAATAGAGTTCCACCATGGCACCATCCTCTAAGAAACACCCTATGGAAATAAGGATATATGAATTTAAGGGGTAATGGTAGGAAATCTATTCTATGACTGATAGATTGTGTCTTATTCACCAGAAATTGCGTCCAGAAATAAAATCAAGTACAGAACAAATTTTGGAACCATTCTGGGATTCTTGAATTCAATTCAATCAGGTTTGCCAACAGGACCCTGCAGGGAATTTCATCAGAAAGGATGATCATTGAATCAGGGAAGTTTTTGTAAATCATCTAAAACCAAGGTACAGTTTCTTCTTGCAACCACATGGCATTTTTCATTGCCCAGGATCATATGCATGGTATTTTCCAATCACTGTATGTTTATTTGTCCATAGGAACTCATCATCATCCAAGCCTTGTCCCAACTATATGAGGTTGGCTACACGAATCCTGTTTTGTTATTTTGTTCTATTCAGTGGCATATCCATGGTTATATTATCTCATTTCTTGTTACTTCCACCCAGGTCCTTTTCAGTCCACCCCAAGCCCTTCTAGCCATCCGGTTTGTCCATAGGAACTAAATTACATAATCTATCCTGGTCAATACCACCAAACTCATTAGATGACAAGTCTTTATTTTCTTTTCAGGCAGCCACAACAAGAGGTATGAAGGACTTTGTCATGTCATTTTTTTCCATCCTCACGTGAAGTGATTCCCAAATATGCCTTTGCATCAGTAGAAATCACTATTTGCTGATTGAGTCAAGCTTCTTGTGAGAGAAAGGGAGGGAAGGTGAAGATTTCAGCAGTAGAGAAGGAAGGAGAAGAAGAAAAGAGTAGGAGGTCAACTAGAGTTATGAGAAAATTAACCCTAGCTGCCAGCCCCTCATTATATTTATATTTAACTTAAAGATGAGATATTACAAGGATGCCCTTAGTAGGGCGGCTACTAAAACTGAATAGTCACAACTTTAAAAAATAAAAAACTAATGGGCCGAAGGCCCAACAACTTCCTAATTAAATAAAAACAAACTAAAGAAAAACTGGGCCACTCAACAAAACAAACCAGCCCACTCAACAACATCCATCTGCTCCCAATCGTCATTCAAATATGCCTGTGCACATAGTTGTTGGTAGGGATGCAAATGGATCAGATCATACTCAAATTGGGGTATATCCGAATCCGATAGAAAATGCATATGATTCAAATGCAAATTCAAATTCAAATCCATTGGATCATTTTATCGAATATCCAATATCCAATAAGGATCCAATTCAATACACACAGATCCTATTTTGTGATTCAATCCGATCCGAAAAATCAGGCAGGGAGTATCCAAATCCAAGAAAATAGGATCGGATCATAATCTAGTCTGTTTGAATCCCTATGCCAAGGTGCCTAGGCAATTCTAGGAAATAGTGGAGCCTTAGGTGGGTAGGTGGCTGGTTCTCTAATTTTACATAACAATCAGCATGCATGCAAATAGACAAAAACAGCAATACTCTTTAGCAATAACATTAAGGGAAAGTTCCCTATTAGTACCCTGTACCTTGGGCCTGTGCCACTTCGGCCCCTGAAAGTACAGGGGTGTTTTAAAAGTTTGGGTACTGAATTGTCGCATTTTAAAGTTCAGGGACCAAAGTGGCACTAGGCCCAAAGTACAGGGTACTAACTGGGAATTTTCCCTAACATAGGGTCACTTACTAAAACACGCCCTGTAGTTTAATAAAATTACTAAAACCTACCCTATGGTTTGTGTTTTACTAAAACACCCCCTATAGTTCGCAACCAATTCTTAATTGAGACCTTCCACTAAACTGAAGTGGAAAATGACAGTTTTGACCTTAGTGTCTGTTAAGACCAATTTAGTCTACAGAAAATATAAATGGAAATGTCATTTTTGCCCCTAGTGAAACATCGGCAACAACTCTTTTCATCAATTTTATTCTTTATTTGAAGAAGGCATGCTATTGCAAACTAATAACCTGGGATGCACTGTTCTCTCTTCTTCATTTTGGAGAAACCAAACATTGTATGGTAGATCTGAAAATCAAACATTGGTTGATTTTAAAACCTCAATATGAAGTGCTAGCAGTACTTTCAGAATAAAATAACCATAGGCCCATGCCCTTAAACATTTTCAACTCAGTACAGGTTGTCAAGTTACCATTTTCAGACAGTAATATAAAAGATTCTTGACAGAAGGTCAATTAAGTAAATAGGTTGCAAACTATAGGAGGAGTTTTACATAAGCGTAAACTATAGAATAGGTTTTAGTAAATATGTTAAACTATGGGGGTGCTTAAGTAAATGACCCTTAATTGTATTCTCAAAACATCGCGCTATTACATGCAAGTATTTGATTGAGCAATTGTATGTTAAAACAATTATTATCAACTAAGGAAGACTAAAATTTTATACTAATAAAAATTTTGCAAGCGAACAAGAGAGAGAGAGAGAGAGAGAATAAGAACAAGGAGTTGAGTCCTTTTTCTATTGAATGTAAGAGAGATGGAGAAAGAGCGATTGTAGAAAAAAAAAACGGTGAGGCACAAAGAGTTGAGACATTTTTCTTAAAACCGGTGTTTTAAAGGCGCAAGGCATTTTAGTGCCCAAGGCAAGGCGCACACCTTTTCGAAGTGAGATGCAAATTTTTTAAATTTGTCAAAAAAATTTGAAAAATGCAAAAAATATATTAAAAATAGTATTAGCTCAAATTAAAATACGCAAACATAACATACAAAACATATTCAAAGTGAAAATGTAAAAATAAAATTAAACATAACATATAAAACACATTCAAACCTCTCTATATGTCAAGGTTTTAAAAACCGACCCGAAAAGGAACCGCTCTGGCCACCGGTTTCTGGATCAGCAATTCAACTGCCCGGGTCAAATGGTTCAAACGGTTTAAACACTTAAGTCTTTAACAAATGATACGTCATCTTACCCATTAGGTTGGAATTTTAGGGTAACATTCATACAAATATTATAAGAAAAAATGTTTGAGAATGAGAGTGAGGTTTGAGAAGCCATCAACTGAGAGAGTTTAGAAAAGAAAGAAGACTGAGAGGAGGAGGAGGAGCTCACTTGCAGGCCGCAACGGCGAGAACGAACTACAGCGGCAACAACACAATGTAAGTAGATCTGATCTCTCTCTCTCTCTCGTCAAGATTGGTCCGGTGTTTTAAAAGGCGTGGGAGGCGTACACCTGGAGGCGGGCCTCTAGGCGAGGCACTCCCAAAACGCCCTGAGGCGTATGCCAAAGTCGCTGATACCTTTGAGGCGTACGCCTGAGAGATCTGGAGTTCTGAACTTCTCTTTTCATTCTTGTTCTGTCATAAGTAATAAATCGCAACCATTGTCTGGGTCGAACAGTTCAGTGGTCAAACTGTCCGGGTCAATGGTTTGTTGACCAATTCAACGGTTTTTGGCCAGGGACCGGGTTTGGGGTAAAACGGAACCGATCGCCAGAACGGCTCCCAGTCTGACCGTCTGGGTCAATGGCAATTTGAAAACATCGCTATATGTACAGGGGTAAGGCTACGTACATCTGTCCCTCCGCAGACCCCGCATTGGCAGGAGCCTCATGCATTCGGCTGCCCTTTATATAAAACACATTCAAGCACTGAACAATTCAAACATGTGAAACTTTTAATCTCTTTATTTCTTTTTAACTGCATTACTCTAATTTTACAAGCTGTTTTGTACCGACCCCTTGAAGCAAACGGCAAGCCCAAACATTTCCATGCTAGATGGGTGTCTAGCGGCTCTAGCCTCCAAGATTAGCAAGACAAAGTGTGTGTGTGTCCCTTTTTCAAGCGGTGCAGACTTTTTAGATATATATACATATATATAAATGGTAATACATAAAAAATGCAAACTAGAACTTTAAAACAAATTAGATGTTCTATAAAGCCCATTGGTTCAAAGTAATACATAAGCAAAACATGTAAAATGCGTTCAAAGTGAAAACATGGAAGATAAGCAAATAAAAGTAGATCACATCAAAGTGCTCCAAGCACTCAACAATTCAAGCATTTAAAACTTCCAATGTATTTATTTATTTCTTAGTTGCATTACTTAAAATAGCTAGTGTGATGTTAAACAGCTTGCATTCCTGATCCTAGGAGATTTGCTTTCCGCCTCCATAGAGGCTCCTTGAGCCAAGCCCAAATAAGTCAATGTGTTGGGGTTTAGGCCTTTGGGGTAGCATCCCTGACATAAACTCTTGACTGGTATATATGATGGGGTTGGTTTTGTTATTTTAGTCACAGCTCATTTTATTTTAAGATTCAAGATCAAATACTGATTGTATAGTTGTTGCTTCTTTGATTGAAAGTTTTGCTATTTAAGAGCCTAATTCCAAGGAATGAGGTTTCAAGTATTTAAAAGGTCTTTGTTTTTGTTTATCTTAAAAGTTAAGAGACCATTAGTAGTATGAAATCAGCAACATATGATAATTTAGAAGTTGATAAACCATTTGCAAAGGTGTAAAGCACATTAGGATCTAAAAGAAGGCATATGGCTGCACTTAGGTTTGGGCAAGGTGCATGCCTTAAAATGTGCCTTGCCTATGTATCTAGGTGTGCCTGAGACACTTTTATGACACTGTTCATGGTAGTTAAGGTAACATTCCACTAGATGGTGGAAATGCCAGTCATTTGAGAATGGAAATATTTTAGAACTTCATTGTCAAATAGGAAACACTAGTCATTTGAAACCAATGTCTATCAAGAATTCATGATAAACATAAATACTTCTCTTGAATCATATTACCATAACAGGTTGCACTTTACAAACAAATAAAAGGCATAAACATTTCTTGTGTTTTAGAAACAACAAAACACAAGGACTGGCATGAAATATCATACTGCTAAACCAGGAAAGTTGAATTAGGAATACTTGACTTAATATATTAATAGTTTATGATAACTCAACTCAACTAATCCTTGCCCTAACTATAAGGGGTTGGCTACATGAAAATATATAATTAATGAAACCTAAATAAGATAAAACGTTGGTAGCATATCATTACTATGACATAGATAAGAAAAAAAATAAAAATGTGATGCCATAATCTATGATACCCAGATACTTGTGCATGGTTGTCACATCATATTGGCTACTTCAACTTTTAGTGTAAGTTTCATACCCAAGACCTTGTGCATCAATGTCTTCACTGTATCTGGGTAACTTGAGCCAAAACAGTTTCTTTTTTATAAATGAATTGATTTTATTGACCAGAGATTAAAGCAGTAACTTGAGCCAAAACAGTTATACTATGTAAAAATAAAAATGTGATGCCAGAATCTATGATACCCAAATACTTGTGCATGGTTGCCATATATTGGCTACTTCATCTTTTAGTGTAAGTTGCATACCCAAGACCTTGTCCATCCATGTCCTCACTGTATCTGGGTAACTTGAGCCAAAAGAGCTTTTTTTATAAATGAATAGATTTTATTGACCAGAGATTAAAGCGGTAACTTGAGCCAAAACAGTTATACTATGTAAATGCCCCAGAAAGGTGAGTAGAAAACAGTTAAAGAATTGAGGAATACCTCTTTAGTGCAGAAGTTTGAAAAATCAAAGCCACACATTTAGCAAAATTTTCAATTCTGTACGCCAACCAGCAATATCTGGGCAAATATGGTGATATCATAATGTAAATGATCAATGGCTACATGCAGCTAAAATATATTAAAATATTGCAATAAAGTTGTAACTCAGAAAGCCCATCAACATGTGGAAATCTATACAGACATACCCAAACCAGCCGCATGGCTGAAAGTATAGTACAATTTTGTCACCAGTTGTCAAGTTCGTCAAGATCATCTCCCCAGGTGAATCAACCCAGGTCCTTCCAAATATAAGGTTATTAACTTTGGTGGGAGGGGGAACCAGATCTAGGACAACACCATCTCTTTTAAGAGTCACTCTTGTCCTGCAATAGCAAACAAACATAGAGAACCCTTTGATTTCTATGATAATGTAAAGACAGGACTGAACAAATAACAACAAATATCCGTTGCAATAATAACTATGGAGAGGTTGACCCTATATCACAGATTTGAAGAAAACACATAGGAATTCCAGATCCAGGAAAGCCAAAATGATCAAAAATCTTAACTTCAGAGTTAAACTTTTACTTGTTAACATATTAGTGCATCCAGGATAGGAGATTCAGATCCATGCAAGTAAAATAACGCTCAAAGAAGCAAATCTTTTTTTGATCAGTCCAAGACAGCAGAGCTTTAGTCCAAAATTGATAGAATATGGAAATTGATTTTGTTCTTTTGGCTGTGTTTGGTAAGAACACAAACACTGAACCAAAGCGAATTTGTAATCCAGTTCAGCTTTGCGGGCATTTAATAAGAACACGTTTTTGTACTGAATATGACAGCAAAATTTGTTTTTTCTGAAACGTATGCATTCAAAATGAGAGACGCAAACTTTGCACTCAAAGTTGGTCAATGTACAAAAGGAAAATTCTAGTCTTGGAATTTGTCTGTACCCATCACAACCAAATATGTTTGGCAAAAATACAAAATCTGCTCAACTTTTTAACCAAAAAATACAAAATTTATCAATGCAAAACCAAACCAACTTTGCATTTTCATGATCCGTACATATTTGCATTTCCACTATTACCAAAAGTAGCCTTTGTAATTATATAAATGCATCACTAGGCGACTATATCCAGGATGTTAGGCACCTCTTAGTGGCCTCACTCAATAAAGATGCAGGAAGCCACAAACGCCAAAACTCATGTCTTATCCTCATCAGGTCATAATGTATTCTTTTGAATTCGCATAGCAGCTACAGTTCTACACTCTTTTAACTTTATAGTGAACAACCACTTTGACATGGAATTCAACCCTTATGCATGTCTCTATATGCACATGTACATTATTCTTTTTGTTTTGTTTTTTCTTGGGGGTGCATGGTACGTTTTTGCAGGCATGGGTGTCTTTCATATTGACAAGCACAAATTTCAATGTATTAAGATATTCATAATAAGGATTTTATATTCAAATCAAGAAAATTACAAAATGCTCTAGTATTAGATTCCAACAAACTTTTTTTGAGGAAATATACGATAAAATTTATTTATAAAAAACAAAAAAAAATACAAAGAAGTATAAGAAGGAGCTACTGAGAACTATCTCAGCTGCCAAACACAAATGAAGAAAGTAGATTCCAACAAAATTTAGCAAATAGTATTCAACACAGATGTGGTTGCCAAGAATAGAGAAAGTAGAAATAAATATCACAGAATACCTTCCAACAGGATAGACATCAACTGAATTTCCTAAAAATTTGGTCTTCAACTTTGAAGTAACATCATAGATAAAATGTTCATTTTCAGCATGTCCAGCACTCATTGGGGGGTGGTGACTCACCTGAAATTGAAAAGAATATTAATAAACTAAAGTGGGCTATTGCATGTAAAACAAAAACCAGAAAACATTGTTAAGATGTTGATGATAAAACATCAACTATAGCAAATGATTTGGCTGGTCCAAAAGTGCATGCAAAAGAGGAGAAAAGGTGCCTTTTTAACAACCAATAATGCATGAAAAGAACACCAACAGATGAAAAGGATCCAAAAATTAAAGGGGAATAAAAGAAACAAGAAAAAAAAAACTAGAAATATCATAATCCTGAACAACTAACCTGCTCTGCAATGAATGTAATCCCACCATGATTGGCCATTTCATATGTCTCACCAAGTATGGGATTAAAAGGCTTCCAAGTTCGTTGGTAAGCATAGTAGACAGATATTGCCCATGATGCTGCAAAAGATAAACATAACTACATCATACCAGAAAAAACTTTGCATGTCTCATAAACATTTGGAGCCAAAAAAAAATCACTTACAAGCATATACCAGCCGCAAGTAAGGGTCTTCACATCCATCTGCCTGATCTAACAAGTAGGAGTACTCCATTAACTGCAACCATTTAAACTTGTAATGTTTCATATAGAAAACAGAAGCATATACGTTAGTGAATAGGAATTTGTTTCCAAAACAAGCTCCACAAACCTCAGCCATTTTCTGAAGCATAGTCATTGGCTCAAAAATGAGGACTGGAAGTGACACCATTGATGTAACATCTGAACCAATATACTTGTGCATCATCTTCCAGTAACTGTCTCTTTCCTGCAAGAAAAGAGGGGGAAGATCAGAATAAAATTACATAGGACATAATAAAAGGTGCACAAGCAAAAGTTCATTTTTACTTTTTCACAAATGAACAAGTTAGCATATGGTTAATAAGGCTTATCTATAATACGTAGTTAGGTACATAGCTATGACCCATTTTCCCGGGCAGATGTGATACCATCCTTTGAAACCCAAGTCACCAGTGCATGGGGCAGGAAAGCTTGCAGATACAGGAATAAGAGTGTCAAAGAATCAAATTCAAAAACCAACTTTTGGAGTGCCTAGTGGTGTACACATATACACATGCACAAGCATGTGTGTGGAGACATTGAGAGACAAGGAGGGAGTGAGTGGACGGAAAGAGAGTGATCTGGGTATGTTTGGTCAAAGTCATGTTTATTAAGGAAAGTTGAGTGAAACAAGGTCCTTTAACAGATAAAAATACCATTTTTTTAGAGAAAAGAGAAAAGCAAGTGTAGGTAATACAATCCCTTAATCCCCCTTTTTCTTTCTCTATTTTTAGGTAATACAATTCATTTAACATGCCTAAAGGGAGAAGATGAGGTGTTTAATGAGAGCTCATTCAAAGAGAATAAAAACTAAAAGGTAAACCAAAAGCCCAATTTTTATGCCCAAATGCATAATACATTAGAAATCCCCATCCCAGACTTTTGAGAAAATTTTCACTCCATAACCACGGATACATGCTTTAAAACTAGAAGTTTCACTCCTTTGTCATAGTTTTTTCTTACGAATTCCTTTGTCATGGTTATGGGGACTAGTATAGGACTTCATAGTATAAGATAATATTAAGAGAACTAGTACATTAAATATTATTATTTTCTTTAAAAAGTAGAAAAAAGCTTTACCACAAACCAAGAATATAATCAATTACAAAAGATAAAACCTGAAATAGAAAGAGGAACATGCAAAAATAGAACAGCTGCAGAAAACTAAAAGTAATAAAAGAATAAAGCACCTCCTTCTTCCATCTTCCTCGCTGAGCTTCCTCCTCTGCATCTTCTTTGCCTCCCTCTGGATTTATAACTTCCAGTCCATCATAACCTAGCAACCTAGAGAGAGAGAGAGAGAGAGAGAAGGAAGCAGGCCAAATTTAGTCTGAGTAAGGAGCATTTTAAATGATTGATAGGCTATTAAATAATACAACTTTACCATACATAGGCATAGAGTAGAAGTCCTAGCCTAAAATGGTTGATCTCTTTAACATATGGGAAGAAAATATATGACAAAGTGGGACCTAAAGCACAGTGCCTAATTACGATACATAGAAACAAATAACCAATCAAATAAGCAATATAACAAACCATGTAAAGGCATTTTCAGCACTCACATAATGTTAAGGTGTCATTTAGATAATCAAGATATAACATTAAAAAAATGGTTATTTTCATTGTAAGACAAGTAAAGGTACTATTAACATAGGCACAGAATATAAGTCCTAACCTAAAATGATTGATCACTCCAATATATGGAGAGAAAGTATATGACAAAGTGGGGCATAAAGCACAATGCCTAATTATGAATTTATGATGGCTAGAACAAATCAATTAATCAATATGACAAAATAGTAAACCATGTAAAGGCATTATCAGCACTCACATAACATTAAGGTGACATTTAGATAATCAAGATGGAACATAAAAAGCAGTTATTTTCATTGTAAAATAAGTAAGGGTGCTATTAACATCATAATGAAATGAGGAACCCATTATTTTTAATTCAATAGCTCAGTGATCAGAGCTATGGATATAGAGTGCCACTCTCACAATAGAGTAAAAATGGTTCAGCATAGAGTAAAAATCATCTTTGACCAGTTCTCCCAAAATAAAGGAAGATGGTTTTTACCTAAAATCCATGCTCTGTTATCTTTGCTCCTCATAAGTCCATAGCTTAGTGCACAAAACCTTGGAATTGGAGTACAACTCCCACTCTAAATATATGGTTCAGCATCCAGAAAGAGAAATTGGTTTTGCCTATAATCCCAAATCTAAAGGGAGAAAATAGTATTCCATATCCATACTTTCCTGTGAAACTGTTCAGAAGCATGTAATAGTACACCTCAGAAGCTTTATTGTCTATGGCATATTACCATATCTTGCTCCAAATGCTCTATCTATTATCTTTAAATGATGCATTCCTCTCTCTCAGATGGCAGCTTTCCATATAGCTCAGTTTAGTCAACTCAACTCAAAAGCAGAACCACCTACATGAATCCTGTTTCATTACTTCTATCCATCACAAGCCATATTCTCTGTCAAGACGTGAGACACCAAGTCCTAAGAATTTATTTTTATCTGTCAAGTCCTCAGATCTTCACTCACTACCCCCATGGATCCACCTATTTCCTTTGGACCTCCTATAGTTCTTCTAGTAGGGCTACTTCAAAGTTCCCAGCCCACATTCATTTTCTAATTTAATTTTGGTCTTGCCATCCATCCATATCAACATCCAAATTCCACATTATCTTTGAAAAAACAAAGAAATCACACAATACTATTCACTTCCTCAAGTTTTAAGTTATGACCCCACTTCTAGCCCTACTACCATACTATGCTCAAGGTGATTCTGAGCGATAGTGGCGCACCTAGTTTATGAGAATTTTATAAAATAAATACAAAACTTTTTGGCTAGTTCTTTAGCTTTAAATACCATTTCAGCATACATATTAATTGAAAAAATAGCAATCATCTTTATTAAGAACATTAAATTTCCACTCAAAATATGGCAAATCATCATATCTAAAAGATAAGCACATTTTAAATATATTAATTTTAATATTTTTCAAAAATAATTACTAATGATAGTATTTAATAGAGCAATTTCATATCAATTAGAAACTAAAGAAGACTATAATTTTATATGATAAAAATTTAAAAGAGAAAGTAAAAGAGAAAAGAAAAAAAAGGATGAAGCTGTTGTTTTATTTAATATCAGGGAGAGAAAGAGAATAGAAAAAACAAAGAAAAGAAACCTCTTTATGTTTCTATTCTTTCTTCATTTTTCATTTCTCAAAACCCTTTGGTCTCTTAAATTTCAATAGTAAAATTTCAAAACAAAGTATAAATGATATATTTAATATATAATAGAATGTTTTAACAGAAATATTAATAAGAATAAGCAATAGGGTAAGAAATGAAGTCATTGAAAGAACATAGGAGTAGCTCCAATAGGTGATAAAGTGAGAGATTGAACTAAGATGGTTTGGTCACATGCGTAGAAGACCACCAACAGTGCCCGTAAGAAGAATTGATCTGTTGCAAGTTGAAGGGGCTAGAAGGGCTAGGGATGGACCAAAAAGGACTTGGGTCAAAGTAGTTAGAACTTAGAAATCATTTAAGTGCTCATAATTTAACAATGGATATGGCATTAACAGCGGAATGGCAAAACAGGATTCATTTTTCCAACCCCATGTAGTTGGGATAAGGCTTGGGTGAGGGTGATGGTGATGGTGATGGCGATGATGATGAGGCGGCAGGTGCCTTATTGCCTATGCAGGAACCTAGCCACCTAGACAGGCGTCTTGTTGCTATAAGTGAAGGCGTTAACGAGGCACCCAACCAAGGATGCCCAGTCACCCAGGCGATGCCTTGACAACTATGATTTTACGCCCAGTTCCAAGTTGTAGAATTACGGGTTTGCATTTGCAATAATCTACTGGATTCAGTAGACTGACTGAGAAACTTAAAAGAATTGTACCCGATATCCTAGTGTAGCTAAGAAGCACAGTCAACCTTGACTATCTTCATAGTAAATTTGACAATTTGAACCAGCTTCGAGTTAACCATCAGAAATTTCTAGCAAGCTTTGTTTACCCAAATTCCACTATCCAAAGAAGATCTGACTTGAACTATTTCAGGGAGAGACAACCTAAAATTCCAATTACAGAAAAGCAAGTGATCATATTCTACAAGATAAAGGAGAAAAGCACACATATATCAACAAAATTCCTAATCCAGGATTCCTCTAACAAAATAAAGACATAGTTCCACTTCACCAACTGAAGATCAATTTTTTCTAAAAAAAATAATAAATAAAATCAGGGTTCTATACGATGAAAATGAACGCGTTAAACCTAGAGTAAAACCGCAAAAGGCAAAGACACAAGGATCGAAACTGACGCTCTGCATACCGCCATACCCGTTAACAGATTTGTGCATCGCGCTGCCAAAATTAGACAAGCTAGAAGCGATCGACGAGAAAAAGCCACCACCTTGCTTCTGATCCTTGGAAGCCATCTCGTAAAACCTAATTCGAATTCTGCCTAAATCAGAAAATCTATGAAGGATAAAATGATCTGTCAACTATGCAGAACTTCCGAGAAATTCAATCCTCCTCGATGAAATCGCTGTAGAGGAAGCCAAGCCCCGATTGATCGAACCTCGAATTAAAGCGTTCGAAGTGTAACCACGGAACAAATTAAGTGAGAAGAAGCTAACACTGATATTATTAGTAGTATGAAATTGGTAAAGGAGGAGTGCGGGGGGAGGGATTACAAAGAACAGCGAAGATGGGGTTGGAACTCGTTGGCGGTTCGGCTGTTTGAAGCCAAAATGAAAAAGATCGGATATATTCTCTACAAAAATTAATTAATTTAATACACCATGAGTCATGACCATGAGAGACGAGACAGAGCTGAAAACAAAAAGGAGTGCGCCCCTCCCAAAGGCTTTTCGAGTGATACACTTCGACTGCAGGATTCGCTGTAAATACGAAATTACCCCTCCTACAACTTTCCCAAAATATATCCAAAATAATTATTTCAAAAATAAAATATTATCCAAAATTAAAGTGAGAAAGTGAGACCGTGAGAGAATGAAATAGTGGGTTTATTAGATTCCGTTTGTTTGTAATACAAGGGTATTTATTTGTTTGATAGTAAAAAAGTAATGATTATCACAGGAATTATAATACCTATTTTTTGACATTTTTGTATTTAAAAAAATGAGTATTACTATACCTATATTTTGGATATAGATTTATATTTTTTTTTGTAATCAATTTTTTAACTAAATTTAAGGCATTGGAACATAAGGTAGGTGGATCATTTAGGTTATATTTGGTTTGAAGGAAAAGGTAAGGAGATGAAGGAAAATATAGGGAAACATATATAAGATTGGTAAAGCTTTCCCTATCTTTTTCATTCTTTTTCCTACTTTTTTCTTCAACCAAATACAGCCTTAATGATGGGGTTCATACTTTGCACTGATTTTAAACAAAAAAATATGAGTGTAAAAATGATTTAAAATCTGAACCATATTTATATTCATGAACCGAAAAGAAGAAAAATATGCAATATACATATTTATGTTTGCATTGCAATGAAAGGCAGCCTTAGTTTTATTTAACCTAAAATCCATTTTTTCAGATTGTAATTAATAATATATTTTATAAATATTTATTTTTCATCAGAAATATTTTGCTGGATAAAACATTTCCTACTATCCAAATGCAACCCACGACTCAAGACAGCTAAATTCATGGCTGTGTTGATATTAAAAGTTGAATTCTCTAAGCAGAGTGTGTAGGCCCAATATATAGAAGGTTGGAATATCATCCAAAAGCAAGTTTTCTATTTTTATTTTTTAGATAGAAATGATTTGTGTATAAAAAGATGGGGTGGTCAATTAATAGGAAGGTGGCTCCTGAAAATTGGGGATATATGGTAACGGGTATGCCATGTGGCCAGAGCTCTTTGTCCACCTTAAACAGCAACTACTGATGCTTACGCAGATGCTCTCATCTTCAAATTCCACAATCAATTGATTTTGGATTGTTCAAACTTCAAAATGGTGGTTGAACTGAATGTAGTTTGTTGCTTTGTTTATAAGATTAATTAAACATATGGAATATTTGAAGATGTAGTAATTAGTAATCAAATTCAACCTCAAGTCTTCAACTTCAGCCATGATCTGTCAAATATGAAATACCTCCTTGGTTATTATAATTGATTTAAGATTTCATATTTAAGGGGTGTTTTACAAGATGATTTTTTTTTTTGGCAGTTTCAAAAATAAATCAAAATCATCCTGTTTTAAAATAGATTGTTACTTAAAACAAAACACAAAAAACAGGTATTTGGTTCTTTGTTTTTTTCTGTTTTCAAAACTGAGATCCAAAACATGTTCTTGGATTTGGTTTAGTAAAACATGTTTTCATCTTATTATTCAATCTCATGTCCATAAATTATATAATTTTTATATTAAAAATTTTGTTTTTGTTTTAAAAACCAATAGTTTGTTGGTTCCAAAAAATATGTAAGTTTTTTAAACAAACCAACCTATTTTTCCCTTTGAAAACATAAAATATAGTTCAATAACATGTTTTTTATTTTATTTTGTTCCGCTGATATGACAATATGCAAAAACAAATGAAACAAAAACCCTGAACTCTTATAAATAGACACTTAGGTCCATCCATTAGTATTCTGTCAATTAAACATTACATAATTTTAAAAATACTCTTTTCATGTATTTCTGAGATCATCCTCAGGATGAAGTTCTCACATGGACAACAAATAATATATTCAATTTTTTTGGCAACAAAGTTCTCTGGTGATGATTTTACCCCGTATAATGATTTATAAAAAATATGAGAAGGGAATTTTTTACATTATGTAATGTTTAATTGATGGAATATTAATGGATGGACCAAAGTGACTATTTTTAAAAGTTCAAAATACTCAACAAGTGTTGCAATTGAAAGTTCAATATCTGTCACTACCCTCAAAGTATAGGTACACCTATTTATAATTTACCCTTTGAAAATCCTATTAATTTTACTATCTACGAATTCCATTTATTACTCTATTTTAATGAACTTTTGCTGATGTAATGTTTAGGATCCACATGACAAAATATGGGAACCAATCCACATTGCATAACCAACCGTATATATTTGTATTTTCTTTCTTCTAAAATTGAGCCAAACATAATGTAAAAATGTAAAAACGGAGTCAACCCGTTATCATTCTCTTTGCCTAAACTGTTTTTTTTTTCCTTTTTAAGTAAAGATTTCACTAAGGGTAGGTATTTGGTTATTCATTGATAATTCCTACCAAAAAGCTTCGGAAATTTCTTTAAGCTTATTTGCTGAAACTTCCAAATCCAAGTTGAAGACCAACGGGGTCCCTTGATTTTGCTCGTCTGAACCAGCGATTGGCGTCGGTACAAACAGCTCGGCCAGCAATGAGCCCACACGCAGGTGGAGGCATTAGAGTCACTAAATTCTTCACATCAATCCATAAATTCTGATTCAACAATGAGTTGTAGTATTGTCATTTGTTAGCACAGAGCTCAGAAGCAACGCTCTCATAACTATGGCCGAAGGCAGTGGAGGTGATATGGTGGTGGTTGAAGTGGATTTACAATGCTAGGTCTAGTGTACGCTAACCTATCACAGAAGGGCATCGCCTGGGTGGTAAATTTGCGGGTGAAGGAGGGCAACACGTACTAATACTCCTTAACCTAATCGACATTGATTTGATAAAGTGGTAGAACTTTGAATGGGCAACATGTACTAAAAGATAAAAGAGTAGGCAACACGTAATTAGATTATTTAAGAGAGAAGTGAGAGATGAAATGGACCTTTATTTGAGCAACATTGGCACGGTTGAATCAAATTTATGTGTGCATATGCACGTAAAAATGATCACGTCGCCCAGACCCCGTCCTTCCCGTTTTAGTATATATAATAGATTTCACTAAGGTTAAGTTTGGTTGGAAGGAAAAGGTAGAAAACCTATAGAAAGGTTGTATATATAAATTTCCATAACCTTTCTTAAGTTTCCCCTACATTTGCCTTCAAACCAAACACAGCCTAAAAGAAAAACTACATGATATTATATGCTGCGCGTCTAATAATAGAATCTTTTCATAGTTCAGGGGAATTTTTTGCAAGAACTGTTCATGTATTGGAGGCAGAACTTCAAAGCTATTTTTAACAGTAGCTCAGAATAGCAGTTGACATTGGTTCATTTGGTTGTGGGTAGGGTGTGGATAGCGTTTTCTCTGTAGTAGATTCATACTCTATTTATTGTCGTGGGTATAGTAGATGTCTAATGAACATACTTTATGATGCCTACTTCTTCGTTGTTCTAAATTATAATGCTAACCAATCATAATAATGGAGAGAAAGGTAAATGAAGCAAAGTAATGGTAATCTGGACGTGATGCCAAATCAAGCATTATAATGTAAAGGGTATTAGTTGATAAATTGATGCTCCCTATTGTTGGTGTTGGCGCGTACAAATAGGTGGGCCCCTTCACGCGGTTGGACCGGATATCATTATCGTCAGTGGTTCAAAAAATCTGGTCTTCGTTAGAGAGACAGTTGTGGCCATCATATACGACTAGCATGAAGATTCATCTCTAGTTCCAACTTGAAAGGCTGGAAGTTTCGTTGAAACTTGAAAGGAATTCAATTACGGGGACGGATGTATTAATTAGACTAGTGGTCTTGTAAATAAAGACAACCGACGGTTAGGAATCCTTCGTTCGGCTCGGGGAGTGCTTTTGGTGGTGGACCAAACCACGTGTCAAAACTCTTCAACGGCTAAACCTCAAATGCAGAAAAGTCCAATTCAGTTATGGTGACGGTGGAGACACTGGAGCACATTGAAATTAATTAATTAAGTTCAGTTTGGAAGGAGTTTGTATTTTATATCATTATCTATATATTTATACTATACATATTTATATTTATATTCCTTTTAAACTGAGCTTTAAAGGACCAATTCCTGTGCGATGGCTGAATTGAGGAATAGTTAAATTGATTCAGCAGGTTTGAAGCTTAAATTCTTGGGATAAATTATTCGAAGGAGTATGAGGCTGAAACGAATAGCCCTTTAAATGACTGACTGATATCTAATTTGAGCTCTTAAAGATCTTTCACCAAATATAATTTATAGTTGTTCATGTAAGGACTGAATTGGGATTTGTTGCACCTCACAACCCTATCCCATTATGTATTGGGAACATCTTCCTATGAATAATAATATAATTTATGTGAGATATTTTTGATATATGTCTAGGTAGGGTTATTCATGGGTCGGGTTAGGTTGGTTTATTGTGATTTTTCCAACCAATCCGATTTGGTCAGGTTACCTGACATAGAAACCGAAACCGACCCAGTGTTAAGTAAAACCAACCCGGTCGATTTGAGTTGAATTGGGTCGGTTTCGGTTCTAAGTTCATCCCTGTGATACAATCTTGCTAATTTTAAAAACAGTCATATATTGAATATCATTTCAGCCATCTCCTATGATAAAATTTAAATGAAAAGCTAATCACAAAAGTTGTTCATTAATCACTATTCACTAATCCAAAGTTTCTTGCAACCATTCAAAAACTAGGTGGCCTAATGGGCTTTGGAACTTCATGTTTGAACTATGAACTAAGTCGATTCAGTTCGGATCGGTTTCGATTTTATTGTGTGAAAACCAAAACCGACCCAAATCATCGGTTTAAGAATTTGCACAACCCAAAACCAACCCGTACTGATGAAAACCCAGCCAACTTGGATTGAGTCGGTCTGGATTGGTCGGTTTGATCGGATTGGGCCTTCTTATTAACAGCCCTATGTCTAGGAGGTGTTGTGAGGTTTGTATGAGGAACAGATCTTTGGAAAACCAGAAGCCACTCCTCAAGCTCTCTCAAACGGACATTAACATTTGAATAGAGGCCGGAGGTGCACTAGCAGCACAATCTCGTGAAAGGCTGAAATAAGAAAAATCATGAAGAAGAAACAATGGAAAATGAGCTTGGACCCTCGTAAATCTAAACCATTGGTCTTGAACAGTGAGTGATCCAACATTGGAGGGTAAATCCAGGACCACTTGGCAATATCATTAGGCGTTTCCTTGGGCCTGGGGCCCTTAGGGGACATAGGAGCCCAGATGGGTGTAGCTCCTATTAAACTTGCCACCACCCCATTCCCACATATCCAGAATCACCCCCACCCGGCCACCTCTCTCCAGTCTCCACACAGAAAAGGAAAAAGAAGTGGGTGCCTCTGCCCTGCCACTGACAAAGTTTAGTAGAGCTGAAACAAATTTGAACCATCTGATTTAGAGGAGAGGTAGGTAGAACTTATTTTTCGTTTCTCAACCATCCCATCAAATGCAGTAATATCAGAAGACTGTGAACTCAGACAGTTCGGTTTTTGTCCAACTGATCTTTGGTCCTGTTTAGGCCCTACACCCAAAAGTTCGCCTTTCTCTTGGTAGGGGGTGGGGGTAGGTTTCTAGATACAGTACTTAGAACCAATGGGAAGACAAAGGTCCCAATGGCCTGCCATATTGGAAGGTTTCAGCAAGATGGTCTTGGCAGTTGACTTTGACTCCATGTAATAAATGGTAACGCTGAGGCTGTTTTGGTTTGAAGGAAAAAGTAAGGATAAAGGAAAAGATAGAGAAATTTTTACAAATCTTGTATTAATTTCTCCACCTTTCTCTTTTTTTCCCTGGCTTTTCCTTCAAATCAACACAGGGAGACCACAGATGCAGCCAACCCATTCGTATAAAGCCCATCAAAGCAACGTGCAAATAGAGAATTCCAATATGTTTGGGCTGGGTTTCAATTTTAGTAACAGACCCTAGCCTGGCCCTATCACTATCAGGGCCCAATCCAAAATCTAAATGGAAATATGAAATGTCAGTTCAGTTCAGGCTAGAGATGGATGCAAATTGGGTTGCCCAATTTGAAGAATGTGAACCACATCAGGCTTGAGTACAGTATAGTTTTTATAAAAAAAGAAAATGAAATCACAACTCTTCTTGCACGTGCAATGCATGTGTGTTTATGCATCACATTCACATGTGAATCTATCTTCCCCCCAAGGAGGAGAAAAGAATGAGATCCTCTTGCTCTTGGGTCTTGGCTCAGGTCGGAAGGAAGAGGCTGAGGTAGCGTAGCGAAGTTCCTTCGCATTTTTTGACTTTCGCCTCATCCTCAAGGATTACATTATATTGCATGCACATGATATAAGCAGAAATCCGACCATCCATTGCTTGGTCCCGCCTAAGGCGACTCATTTATGTATAGATTACAGTTACAGCTTGATACCGTCGGATCAGTTGACTTGTGAACCAGGATATCATTGATAAGCTGGGTGCACCAGCATCACGGAGTTGACCCGAACCCGAGCTACATGTAAGGAAACGAGAAGAGCGGGGAGGCCAGTGTTCGTCTGGGAATTAGATTACTTACTTGCCTAAAGATTGTAGATTTGCTATTAATATATAATATATGCAATAAACGCTAGAAGAATAGGCCCCTAAGCATGGAAACTTTGAAAGTTTCAATGGTTCCAAAACGGGCCACGCCCCCCACTCTCTTTCCGCTGTCGAAGCAATCATTTATTCCTGCGCTATCTTCCACAATTCAATTTTAATTCGTTTTCTTCGTTTGAACGCTTTAATCCTCTCCGGTATGAATCTGCACTTCGTTGTTTTACTTTCTTTGAAGAATTCTTTTGACGGGAAGAAATAGTTGAAATTGCTGGAGACTGTTCTGCACCACGACGGAAGCGGAGCAGATGGAGAAACTTAACGTGGGCAAGTGTCATATTCGGTTCTTCTGGTTCTTCATCTCTCTCTGTTTTGCTCTATCCTTCCTCTTTCTTTACTTCAGTTTTGTCACTTTGTCCGATGGAAAGAGCAGGTATGACTACCCTGTTCTATCCCCCTACTCGAATTTGATGGCTATTTCAGAAAACGATGCCAAACCCATTACTCGATCACCTGCAACGGGTCATGTCATGCGTAATCAGTCCGACTCTATTGACAGAGTGACTGTGACTAATGAAGCATTACCCATGGAGGAGAAGGGTGATGAACCGGTTGAGGATAAACCTGTGAAAGAAACATCTAGTATTGACAAGAGCAAGAGATTCGAGCCAGCTGATGAACGACTACCCATTACAGAGAACACGACGAGGCCTGATTCCGATATCTGCTCCGGTCGTTATGTTTACCTCTATGATCTCCCTAGTAGATTCAATGATGAAATTATCAAAGACTGTCGGTCCATCAATTTATGGTATGATATGTGTAGGGCCTTGGAGAACGGGGGGCTCGGTCCTCAACTGGTTAACACCGAAAAAGTCTTCTCTCACAAGAGCTGGTATGTGACCGACCAATTCACTTTGGAAGTCATCTTCCATGAAAGGATGAAACACTACAAGTGCTTAACAAACGATTCATCTCTGGCTTCAGCCTTTTATGTACCCTTCTATGCAGGTCTGGATGTAAGCCGTTACCTCTGGGGGTTTAATACATCAATGCGAGACAGTGCTGCGCTTGCTCTTATGAAATGGCTCACTAAGAGAGATGAATGGAAGCTTATGTGGGGGAGGGATCACTTCCTAGTTGCAGGAAGGATAACATGGGACTTCAGGAGGTTGACAGAAGAGGACCAAGATTGGGGTAGCAAGCTGATGATCTTGCCTGAAGCTAAGAACATGTCTGTTTTGGTGATTGAATCAAGCCCTTGGCACAGAAACGATTTTGCAATTCCTTATCCAACCTACTTCCATCCTTCAAGAGACAATGAGATCTCCCAATGGCAGAACAGGATGATGAGACTCAAGAGGCGTTTCTTGTTCTGTTTCGCAGGTGCTCCGCGTCCCAACCTCAAAGGGTCGATCAGGGATCACATTATAGATCAATGCATAGCCTCTAGAAGGAGGTGCAGGTTGCTAAGTTGTGATTCCGGGGGAAACAAATGCCAAAAGCCAAGTCATTTGATGAAGTTATTTCAAAGCTCTGTTTTCTGTTTACAGCCTTCCGGCGATTCATACACTCGTAAATCGGCTTTTGATTCGATGTTGGCTGGATGCATACCAGTGTTCTTCCATCCAGGGTCAGCATATGTTCAATATCTGTGGCACCTACCCAAGAATTATTCAAGATACTCTGTGTTTCTTTCCGAGAATGATGTGAAGGCAGGGAAAGTCAATATAGAGGAGAGGCTGCTTAGGATTCCCAGAGACAAGGTGAAATCTATGAGGGAGAAAGTTATACAGATGATTCCTAGACTGATATATGCAGACCCAAGGTCCGGATTACAGACCATTGAAGATGCTTTCGATTTAGCTGTTCAAGGAGTGATTGGCAGAGTTAATAAAATCAGGAGGGGGATTAGAGATGGGCCGGATTCTGAGATGGATTACAGGGAAGACGAGAGCTGGAAGTATAGGTTGTTTGGAAATGTGGAAAGAAATGAATGGAGTCCTTTCTTTACTAATTGGAAGGATTCAGACTCCTAGTTGGGAATTAGAGGAAAAAAAAAAACATAGGTGTAAAAAGAGGATAGAGACCCATTTTCGGGTCATTTTGTGCAAATATATTGTAGTTTCATAAACTTGACTTAAAAATGTTGTGTTCAATATTGTTTAAAAGTTATTAGTTCTCTCTCTCTGGTAGAAATTTAAGTATCGAGTGTTTGTTGGTAAGAAAACAGAGTTTTCTCAGAACAACTAAGAGATTTGCCAAACGAACTAATAGAAATTTAAGTATTAAGTATTGATTTTCTCAGGTATCATTTTCCCCGGATCTCCTACCCACGAGAATTCTGTCCACGTTTATCACAGTCACACATGGAGAACATCTCATCCTCTGCATAGTATTATGCAGGGTGAGATATCCCCAATTCACAGGGATAATATATTGTGGGTAGGCATGAGCAGAGTTCTCGTAGGCAGGAGATCCGGAGTCCATAAGTGCACTTACCCAGAAAAGTAAGTTCCTGTAACATCAACATGACCTTAATTTTATTCCCTTTCCCTCGATCTATTTGAATCCAATAAGCTTTTACTCCATATGGGATTGTCCTACAATTTGAATGTTGTTTTCATTTGTTTTTCAAATTGTCACATCAAAGAAAAAAACATGCTCAACTCTATATTTGTTTTGAAAGGTAAAAACAAGTTTAGTTTTAAAAATAAATTTTGTAGTATAGAAATTATATGATGGTTTTCAAAATAAAAAATAAATTTAGGAATGTTGAAATTATATGGTTTATGAAACATGACAGATAGAAACATGTTTTTGAAACCAGAAATTGAACATGTCTTTGGTTTCTATTTTAGAAAAATCTAGCATTCTCTGTGAAGAATGCACATGTCAAACTCGAAAAACTGTCTTTTGCGAACAGATGAATAAAGGGTGCTCACGGTTCGGGTAACCAAACCGTGGGGCTTTTTTTTATGAACTGAACCGGTAGTACTGGTTTTTGGAAAACCGGTAACTGGAACCAAACCAAAATCAGTCGATTAACCGGTTGACCGGTCGGTTAACCGTTGGTTCAGTTCATCGGTTTTTTGGTTTTTTAGTTTTTATAATATTTATTATAAAATATATATAATATTATATTTTTAATAATAAATAATATATAATATATTATAAATATATATATAATGCATATTTATTAATTTATAATATATAAAATATATAGAAAAACATGTATACCGGTCGATTTGATTAACTGCTGGTTTTTTATATTGATTAACCAAAATCAAACCGATTCTTTCAGTATTTTAAAAACACCGAACCGATCAGTATGATTAACCAATTTTTCTGTTTGATTTCGATCAGTTTTTAGGTTTTTTTTTTCTCACCCCTACTCTCTTGAAGAGATTAACAATGCTAGTCACAAGTGCCCGTAAGAGTACAAAACGCAGGTGTTCGTAAGGCAACAAGAAATTTTCTTTTGAGGCAATTGATTATGTATGATTTTGTTTTTTTTTTCAAATTCAAAATAAAAATATTTGTGCTGCTATGCATGGATAAACTGTCCACAATCTGAAGTAATCTGAAATTATTACAAATTTAAAATAGAAGCAAGGTACATATGAAAGCTGAAGCTAATTAAAGATAAGCAAGGTTTGTCTACGTAGGCTGCTAGGCAAACTTAAACCCACTTGCTAAAAATGGAAAAGAAAAGAAGGCAAATCACCCCCCTGCCCCTTCCCAACTTCCCTACTCCACCAACACGCACTATGCGTCTTAAGACCAGACCAAAGTATTCTGTCTGGGCGACATACCTGTCGCAAAAGAAACGTCTAATAGGCAGAACCGCTCCCGTGCGATTCCACAATTACAGTCACGCCGGCAAGAAAATCAAAAAGCAGTTCACCGTGTTCGGTTGGGGTCGTAGAAGGGAGTTCCAATTTGGAGAAGGATCTAATTAAAAATTAGCTAATGCTGCACCACCATCATAACCGATTCTTATCATGAATCCTACTATTTCACAATGACAATATAACCCATTCCATTATCCCCGCCAATTTTGGGGCTAATCAAATATAAGAAATGCCTTGCATGTATTAATGATATCTTTTGGTTCCAAAACATAGATTTATTACATGAATTTGAAAATGAACGATCAATCTTAGTAAGCAAAAGAGACAGCCTTGTCCAGGATCAGCTTAATTTACTCCTCAGGACTCAGGAGTGAGGAGATGAGCGGAAGGGGGTCTTGCTTATCCCAAATCATCCGTCCTTCTATTCGGCTACAGACCCATACAGAATATCGTTGCCATTCACAATTGTCCATAAAAGAAGGTATCAGTAGATGAAAAATAAATCATCAAAACCATCAACAGATTTTCCGCTCATCACCACGATGGTAGCTTGGCGTCACATTTATGTAATGCACTCCTTCATGTTTAGTGTAGGAAGGTGAGTGGTGACAGCTAAAAGAACTTGACCATGCCACGACCCTCAACGCTGAGCTTTGTTGCTTGAAGCTGTTTCTTCTTTGGTGCTTTCAACTGTTGCAACTTCTTATTCATCTGCAATCAACAAAACAACCTTTACACCAACTTCCTTGTAGTAGGATTTTACAACTATTGGTTTTATGAGATTTAAAAATAAAATATTAGGTTTGAGCTCTCAGCTCTAGATAACACCATTTACATCATCCAAGAAAATTCATTTATTGTTTAATACCCTAGGGTATCAGTTGAAAATTAGACATGAAAATAGATGCTCCACCAGAATTTTTCCAAGATATCTCCCTTCACTAGCATTTTTTCTTCTGCTGTTTTCAAATCAGCTGCGCTCCAGAAAATACCATTACCAATTTACCATTGACTAATGCTTCTTATCTATTGATGTTGATAGCTCCACAAAATTCCTGTCTTCTAAACCAGGGATTGAAGCATGTTGACTTGTTTTAAGTGATAGAATTATTATTACTAGCACAGTAGCACTTAAAAGCACAAACATGATACCCATTTATTGAACTCCTAAAGGAGGTGATTATCATTGAATAATGAGAAACAGTTAGACTCAGTTAACCATTTCCATTCCACATACAAGTTGCACCACTTGAAACCTAGAATACCAGCTGATTGTTATCAATAATTTCACATTAAATCATTCCAAAGTATTTTACGATATTTTACATAGTCTTTTAAGAATTACTTTTTTCCTTTTCCCTTTTTATTCTTGTATTAGTTTGAGTACTTGATTGCCCTAGGCATCAAGAAAAATATAGAAAAGAAGAAAATCTTTGTGGGTATTCAAGAATTATTTTCCACCTATTGCATCAACCTCGCAGACAGGATCAAAATAAGATGGAAAAAGCAGACAGCAGAAGAAAGAATTTGGTTCAGATTTCTTCCACTGTTTCATATAGGGTAGAGAAAGACTGAAGTGAATCATAGTGGTGGAGGTTTAGGTATTAATTGTTTCTTTTTTCCTAACAAAAAGACTAAAAACATAAAACAAAAATAAGAACAATGATGAGTTCAAAGTAGAATACGGTGAAGTCAGATGATAAAAATTGACCAAATAAGGACAGACAATGATAAGAACAGGTTAACAAAAGCTTTCTATCTGGCACATAGTACAAGTTCAATCATATTTCACCTAGTAGTTGCTAATAGGATCCTGTGATCTATCTAGTTAAACAAATTCAATGCTGATTTTGCTCTGGCTTCATAAAGTGACAGAATGATTATTAATATCAGTTGAACATAGAAATATAAACTTCAGTCCATTTGAAATTTGAACTATTTTTTTATTTTTTTTTTCCTGCAGATACTTGAACGACTCAAAATACTCAAAATAAAATACTTTTCAGCATATTTATAGGTTTGCAGCATCAAATAATGATTCCAAGCAATTAGTTAAATCCATCTCAAATGGGTAAACTGAGCATAGGATTCAAGCTTAATAAGTTCTGACACATTTTATTCTTCCATGGCCATACAACAAACTAACCTTCACACGGCGTTGATCATGTACGACTTGTTTAGCCCTGGCTCTGACTTCATCCGGATCTATCTTGGATTGTGGACGTATCACAAAATCCATTGGTAGGGCTTCAGGTCTGGAAGCATGTTGCCTATTGGATGATTGGCCAGACTTTGGTTCTCTACATTGCAAAGAGTAATAAGCATTAAGACATACATTAGAAACATCTTGCACAACTACACACAGCAAATGACATGTGCATTACAAATCGATATACTATATTCCAATGATAACTTACTGTGAAAATTCAGCCAAATCAAGATCGTCATCTCTTGATTCTAGTCCTGCAGCTTTGGTTACTGGCCTATAAAGAACAATTATCCAGCAATGTAAAAAACAATAATAACAGTATCAATTCAAATTGATAAACAGCTAATACAATTCAAAAACAAAAGACAAGAAAATATTGGATTAATACTTTTTAGCTGCCGGCCTCCGAAAGGGAACTCTCTCATCATCATAGCTTTTCATGTCCTCAAAACGTGTGCTCTTATTAAATATAGGTCGACTCTGCATTCATTTTGTTTAAGTAAATTGTGTGTAACATTTCAAATCATCAGTGAGTGCAAATCAAAAACTTGTTTTAAGAGTTTACATCAGGAAATAGTATTTTGATGTCTGTCAACATCCCTATAAGCCTAGATATACTTCAAATTTGGATAAACACAAGCAACTCCATTTCTTATTGGGAGTTGGGGCACAGCTCCCCTAGCTGGAAGACTCACTGAATATTGGTCTCTCATGGTTTCCTCCCATTATACCACCCTTAAGTCATGCTACTATAGATGCCTCATTGATAGAAAACACAAGAATTTCTTGAAAACTAATCATGGATTTCCATACAATACATGATTTGGTATTTGCAGCATACCCATTTGTCAACTAAATCCTTCGCAAGTTTCCTGTTGGAAGTGGTCTCCTCATCAGATCTTGACAAAAACATGATGACCTGCACTAGGGAAAAAAATAACTATCCATGCTGCTAGGTATCAAGAATCCATAAAGGACAAACACATAATTGCTTCACTAAGGCAAGCCCAAACCTTTCCAAGGCCACTCTTCTTAAGCTGCTCCCTCCTGTCATATTGTTCTAAATCAATTGGAAACTGTAGAAAAGAATAAGCATCCCATGTTATGAAAGACCAAGTTTATTCAGAGACAACATAATCATTACCACAAGCCAATAACTAAGAGGGAGGACGAACACACATACATCAGTCAGTATCTTCAATATTGCAGTTCGGATATTTATGTTGGGCAAGCTTCCATCTGGCAGGGGCTCGAGCCAGTTCTTTAGAAGAGTTAGTACTCCATGATCCAAGAACTCTTGTTGAAGCTGCCTCCTGGGAGACAAACAGGCAAAATGAGAATGAAGAAATGAGCACACAGAATATATTTCTGTTTTAACTAGAATATATCTTTTTTCTAATTGCGAGCTATGTGGAGACGGGGCTCAAGCATGTACATAGCAGATAATGATCTTACTTTGAGAGGACCTCAGTCAGAAGAGGCAACTTCTTGAGTTTATTAATGGCAGGTTTAGACTGTCTATTCAGTTCTGCATCTTCTTCGGCAGTGACCTCAAGTTCGGCCATGAGATGTTCAACTAGCAAAGCTATTTCGGCAGCACTTTTCTCATTCTTCTTCTTCTTCTTACCCATCTTGAAGAGTTCTTTGATTTCATCATCCTCTTCACCCTCTTCCGCCTGCCAGAATTTGGGGGAGAAACGATTAAAGAATGAATGAGAATAGAAGAAATATGCGAACAGGTTATGCCATAAACAATCATACTCTAAATCAAAACAAAAGTTTAACAGCTTCCAGGAGGTCTGGAAATGCAGTAGCGCAAATGCATTTTATCTCCCGTTACAATATGCGTACGAAATGAGTTAATGAATTTCTAACCTGAGGAGCATCGCCGAGGAAGCCTGGTTCATTGTCACTGCCATATCGGTCGGCAGGATCCACACCGCTATCATCTATGAAGTTATCATCATCCACAGTTCTGACACCCTCGTGGTCATCCTATTGCAATTACAAAAACAAAAACGATGATGCAACCTGAAAAGCTCAAACCTACCCATCAAATTAAATCGAGGAAAGGAAATAAAGAATACATATAATGAGAGAACCATGACCATGAGGCTGCAAATACAATTTGTTTGGGCTTTTGTTACCATCCCTTACCTCCGAATCCGCCCCAGCAATCGTATCCCACATCTCTTTCATCTCCGGGTCTCCACTCTGATGATCCCTGGACCTTCCAGAACTCCCACTCTTTGAGCCAGATTTGAAGACCTTCCCAAGCTTCCGGTCGGACTTCGGCTTCTTATCCTTCTTTCCGTTTCCAGCATCCTTGGAGACTTTCCTCTTACGCGGCGAGGACGATGGCTCATTGTCAGAATCCTCTCTCACAAAATCTTGTACATCATCCTCGACACCAAAATCCGGGGTACTTTCCTTCGCAGTACTTTTCTTAATGAGCCTCTTCCTTGGCTTAGCTTTCAATGCAGAATCGGATTCATGAACCGGGGTCGGCGATCGCTCTCGCCGCCAGTCTTCGTCGAGATCTTCTGGTTCAAGCGACGGCTCCCGATCGGATGGCATGTCTGGGTCCATCAAAGGCTCACCATCTTCGTCACGGTACCTACAACGATAACCGAGGTTCGAGAACCCTAAATTATTTATTCCTTCACCGTAGAATTAAGGGGAAAAAAAGGAAATTTTGGAAATCTGAAAGCACTTACGGATCGTTTTCGTAACCCATGTTGCTTGAAGGGAGGAGCTCTTGACAGAAACAAAACCCTAGACGAGAGAGATGTCTGCTGCGCTATGCAGCCTATGCTATGACGATGGATTGTTGAAATCCGGGAAATCCAAAAGAGAAGAAAATGGTGCAGGATGATAAAGAGGGATCGACGGAACAACTTGGATGAATTATGAGGAGTCAAAACGGTGGATGGATATGATCAATTGGAGATTACTGCAGAATGTGCTTGAAGATGGAAACTGGAAGAAAGGATGCAGCATGAACTGGGATTGGGGCATGGGGGGAGGGGGAGAATTACGGGTTCTCCCCAACGCGTAAGCGCGGCACGTCCAATGGACGACCATGTTAAACAACTCTGATTGGCATCCGAAAGTCTTAGCCAGCAAAACGCGCATTAATGGAGCGTAAGGCTACGGAGTTATTGCAATCAAGGAATAGAGTTGTTTTATTACTGAATCACCCTCCAAGTGTCAACGATAATTCCACCCTGTGGGCTGTGGCTATGCGCGTTGTAATGGCCGGGTTTCCATAAACCGGTCTGATTTTGTTGAGAGTTGGATATTTGTTGGGCAGAAAACCAATATCCAAGACATGAGATGAGAGTGGTGTTTTCCTTGCATTTTGGTTCCTTCAAATTAACATATGCCAATATGCTTTTATTCTTTACTTGTAATTACAAGCGTGTTCTGATCTTAAAAATGTAATATATATAAGGTTATGTTTGGTTTGAAGGAAAAGGTAGGGAAGATTCCTTCAAATCAAAGGATAAATTTCTTAAACTATCCTTATAATTTAGCTAATTGATTAAGTGTATCCATACAGCTTGGAAATTGGCTAACGTTACCTCGTTTCTGACAATTAACTAATTCTACCCTCATCTCATCTAAGATACGTTAATATTCGTCAAAACTCATTTGCACGTAATATATATATATATATATATATATATATATATATATATATATATATATATATATATATATATTTTAACCCAATTTTACCCTCCACCTCCCTCCCCATCTTTCTCTCTCCCCTTCGTTTTCCTAATGGATTCAGCCCTCTCCCTCCCTCTTTCTCTACTATTTGCCGCTCTGGTTAGACTGCCACCGGCAGCTTCTTTCCTCTCTCGCCGTCAGGAACCCTGTTGCAGGGCGGTGGTATTCATAAGCTCATAACACTTTTAGTGTTCAGACACAGAAAGTAAGCCGTGTTAAGCTGCCAAACCCAGTCATCTTCCACGACAACCACTTCGTCCAAAACCCAACTCCTCTCCTTCTAGGGCTAACAATGGCACTCTTGGTTTGATGAGCATCTGCAGTATCAAAGAGGAAAATGTCGCGATTAGTAAAATTTGAAGAAGAATCCAGTCGGAATCATCCAATTTTTTCCAAATGCAAACAAGGGTTTTGTAGAGGGGGATTTTCATTAACTTCCAATCAAACCCCATAAAGGCTCTCATTTTTGGAGTTTTTTTGTTCAGATTTGAAGATTCAAAAGTCATAGATTTTATATCCATTTTCAACGGTCTCCTCTCACTCTTCCCATCGATGGTATTATCCATAGTAGTGGGAGTTCTATTCCTGTAGTGAGTCGATCACATTCAAATGGTAGTGACAACATAAGCACTATTTTTATTGGAACAAAAGAGAGATCTGTGAAGCTAATGGAGTGCTTAATCGTGGCATAGCTTGTCTATGTCTTTAGAATCTGGAAATCGTTGGATTTCCAGGCAATCAAAGTATGTGTGGTGGATCGGAGTGGTTAAAGTCCACTTCGTTCTTGCCGTCTTCTCCTTCATCCTTTGAAGAAAGAAAAACTCCCATGAAAAGCATGAATCACCTGACTATAGAAACTGAAAATTCTTTCTAGAGTTTACTTGAGCTCGTGGCTAACAATGATGTTGAAGGCTTCAAGCGTTCGTTGGAGAGTGATGCCTCTTCTATCAATGAGATTGGTCTTTGGTATGTCCGCCAAAAGGGCTCGAAGTAAACAGTCCTCTTTCGATGGTTGCTGCAACTTATGGTAGTATTGATTTCTTCAAACAAATCCTTGCTCTGTCCAAGGCTGATATAAATCATTAATGTGGCACGGATAAGAGCATTGTTCTCCACCATGCAGCCTCCGGTGGATCTGTAAACACTGTAGATGTTGTGAAGCTGCTTTTGTTTGTTTTTCTATTCGAGAGCAATGGTTCTGATGGTTTTTCTATTGGAGAGCTCAGTTTTCGGGTTTCCACAACTACATCGAATTCAAATTCACCCCCTTTGTCATCATCCCCGGAGAATGCATCTCCGTCGTCTGCCTCAGACTTGACTTCATCTCCCGTGATCAAGTCTCCGTTTTTAAGGTAGGGTTGTTCATAAGAATGCCCAATTCGACCAAACCGACCAACCTGGACCGGCCCAATTCGAGTCGGCCGGGTTTTCATCAACACCCTATTTTATTGATAACTTTTGTCTTCTCTTCTATTCTCTAACTTGGTCCGCCCCCCTCAAGTCCTCAACTCAAGACATCATTTGATTTTTGAACTTGACTCTCCCAACTCTCCCATCTGCTCAAATAAATTTCCTTCTAGTTCTAGGCTTCTCTATCCTTTTTGTACAGGAGCAAAATCGAAACCGACCCAACTCGACTCAAACAGGCCAGGTCGATTTTGCCTATCAGTGGATCGGTTTCGATTTCCACCTCAGGTAACCCGACCAGGTCGGGTCGGTTGGGAAAATCCCAGTAAACCGACCCATGAACAACCCTACTTTAAGGGTTCCCCTTTTCCTTGTTTTATTTTGAAATTTTGAAAAAAAAATAGTGGGTAAAATTTTATTTTTAATCTTTATGTTAACAGGCGCTAACGGTAAGGAAAGTATTAGTCAATTGTTAGAAACAGTGAGGGTAGTGTTAGTCAATTTTTAAATAGTAAGGGTACACTTAATCAATTAGCTAAACCATAAGGGTAGTTTAAGAAATTTACCCAACATATAATGATATTTAGTACATAGTAGGGGTGAGCAAAAAAAACCAAACCAACAAAAAAAATTGACCAAAATCGAACCGAACAGTTCGGTTTCGGTTTGATGTTTTAAAAAAATTAACAGTTTTGGTTCGGTTTCAATTAACAATTTAAAAAAACCGGTCGTTAACCAAACTGATCGATATATATGTCAATAATTTATATTTATAAAATATAATATTATATATTATATATTTTTTGAAAATCTAATTAAATTTGAAAAAGTCAAACTGAGAGTGGTCAAACTCAAACATTGAGGTTTCAGTTCGCCAGTCTGATAGACTGACACCCATCGCACAGGGAGCCAAGGACTTTTCAGTTTTCCCTTAATCCCCCTCTCTCTCTCTCTCTCTCTCTCTCTCTCTCTCTCTCTCTCTCTCTCTCTCTCTCTCTCTCTCTTAGACTCTCTCTATGAGTTCTATTTCTTCCTCAATGGGCCAACGGCCTTTAGCGCTCCGCTCTCTGATCGAATCACCAATGGCCTTCGGCACTAGCAATCCCTCCTGCTTTGGCAACACCAAAGGTTCGGTTGCATTTGCTCGGCAACACTAGCGATCACTCTGCTGCATCTCCCAGTTCTCTTCGTCTTCGACTATTTTTTTCCCTTTTTTATTTTGAGGGCATAAAAAAACCGACAAACCGAACTATGGTTAACCGATTACATCGGTTCGGTTTCGATTTGATTAAATGTAAAAGGTGAATATATCAGGTCGGTCCAGAAAATTACCCCATGAGCACCCCTAGTACATCATGCATACACACGTATAACAATATAATATATAAAGCCAAATACCATATATCATATCATATATATTGTTAATACTAAGATCATCTTCAGTCAGGGCAGGCTCGTGCCACCACCATTCCAACTGAGCCGAATTCGTTTATACTCACAGTCTCACTTCTTCCTATGATACATAACTTGACAAGCTGATTATCGAGAATCAACAGCAATCCGTCGGGGTTGTCAAGACCAAGCAAAAGAGAAAGTCATGGTGCTGGTTGGTTTCTCTTTGTCTTGGTTTGTATTTCTTGTTTTGATGTGTTTTTAATGGATTTGGGCATGTGGGTATGAATTTTTAGGTGAGCTTGACAATCCAAATGGGGGATGATCATCTAGGTTTGCCATGATTGAAGCCAATGTTGAAGGCCAATTTTAAAATGAGGGCTAAAGTTGCATTTTTAAATGAATAAGTGCTTGTTGGAGAAATAGACCACCAAACACCTATTATGAAATAAGTGCTTATTTTTTAAAATAAGCATTTGAAAAAATTAAGTGTCAAATGCAAATATATATTTATTTGAATAAGCACTTTTATTGCTACTAAATTTGGAGTCAATGGCAACAAGATAACTTTTGAGGCCAAGAGTCAAGGGTCCCACATACAAAGAATAAAAAACGTCATAGGCCCTGGGAGTGTTCTTAGGGACAAGAACTCTGACAATCAAGATAGTCCACGTCACAGCAAGAAAATATAGTAGATAATTGAAATGTGTGTAAGTGTACCTTAGACTTTGGTGCCCTTTTATAGTCGGAGTCACCTCGTAGAGGAGTAAAGGGAAATCAATAACCGTCACGTGAATCTCGATCATGAATAGGGCTGTTACAGGGATGACGGCCAAGCATTACCCCTTCATAAGCGTGTTGAGAGCAAGTATAGCCGAGAAGGTGATGCCTGTAGTAAATGCCTCGTAGTGACTCGTGGGAGTTAGGACAATACCCTTAACTGAGGTCAAAGTGCTGAAAATGCCCTTGAATGGTGCCATGTGTCATCATCTAGTGAAGTGGTTGGTTATACCAATACCCACATCACACTTGCTTTTAAACACTTTTTTTTTTTAAATAAGCATTCCAAACTTGGCCTTATTTAATAATAGGAGAATTGTTTTAGAATGGTTACTCAACCGTATTGACCTGCTACTCACATGGACGGGTATGGGTGGATCAAATGGATTGGGTTGAAAAATGCTACCCCTATTTACACATTTCATAACTTATTAGAGAAAGCATCAATTATATCAATCTTAGCATTGTTCACGGGCTGGGTTCAAGTCAGGCATTGCCTCTTTATTAGTAGAAAAATAAACATTGACCATTTGTTATTTAAATGTGAAGTATCAAGTCATGTTTGGAGGATACTTCCATTAATAGTTGGTGGGTCAGAATTTCTAATTGCACTTTTTCCTTGATTGACCGGTTTTATAAAGAAAAACTTACCTGTATAAAAAATATAAATAATAACAATAAAAGCTTTAATGATAAAGTTGTTAATACTCAAAGTGTTATTGATATATCTTATGCTTTATGGAGTGAGATTGGAGTGAGATTAAGGATAATGTGATTATGATCATTGCAATATAAGGATTGGACTTATGTTGGTTGGTATAAGCCTAAGCCAGGTAGCATCAAGATTAGCTTTGATGCTTCCTATAGAATTGATGGTAAATGTGTCATCGGTTGCATCGTTAAAAATCATCAGGGTGAGATCCTAGAAACGAAGGCCTATAATATATATATATATATATATATATATATATATATATTGATAAGTAAAGAACAAAGGCGTATAATATTGGGCATACTAAGATAAATCTTGTTGAAGCTTGGGAAGCTATCTGATCAACTATAGGGACTTGGCAATCACAATCGAAGGAGACTCAAAGCTTGTTGCCGACTGCCTCTATGGTAGAATTATCCCCCCTTGGAGATTGGACTGCACCATCAAAGAGTGCCTCAACCTGTCTTCCATGTATAACTTAAGCATCAAATTCAAATATATATTTTCAGAGGCGAATCAAGTGGCTGATTGGCTGGCTCTTAAGGTGATTGATGTAGGGGTGTTCACGGTTCGATTCGGTGTGATTTGGAGAAGATCCTAGACCAAACCGGTAAATTATGGTTTGAGAAATTTCTAAACCAAACCAAACAGTTTTAAATGGAAACCAAACCAAACCAAACCATTTTATTGCGGTTTAGTGTGGTTTCTAATTTGGTTTGGGGACTTTGGACCATTCTATAATTCTTTTGGGCGTAACCCAATTAGAAAGTCCAAATAACTTCCCTAAAAATTAAACGGAAAATTATGTTGCAACTCACTACAAAATTATAAATTCCACTTCAAACCTATGAAAATTCAAAATGCCAAATACCCTCACCCTATACACCAATACCCACCCATGAATTGACATCAATTCCAAGTTGGCACCTACCCCAACTGTACTTTGGGCCTAAGAATTCTGATGCTTGGCTGAACCGTCATTCTCCCAAAATTAAAACTTAAAACTTTTATTATAAACTAAAGAGTTCATTATATATTCATAATTTTATGCATTCTATTTAGATATTATATATATATATATATATATATATATATATATATATATATTTATTTATTTATTTTCAATTTACAATTTAGTTCATTTATAAAATTCAATAAACCAAATCAAAATCGTAAACCACAATTTAGAAAATTCTCAAAACTAAATCAAACCACAAATTCGTTTGATTTGGTTCAGTTTTACGATTTAAACCGTATAATGAACAGCCCTAGATCAATGATCAACGAAATACCTCGAGTTTTATTCCTTATGATCTTAGCTTAGCTTAATTTGTATTTCGGTGTGCAACTCCTTTTCTTTCCATAAAAAAAAATGTCCCGAACCAAGCCCTAGCCCAGTCTAAACATAAAACGTATTTGGGAAAGCCCGAGCCTGAACCTACATGCCTAAATTTTGTCGAAGTTCGAAAAAGAATGGGTTAGGCTGGCGGGTTACGCTGCCCATGAACAGGTCCAATCAGCCTCAGCCACCGTGTCCCTTGATGACCTATGAGTTCCATGCCTAAGCGACTGTAACTCTGTAAGCGAGTCCGGAGACTCTCGAGTCTCAGCGTTCAATACTGCTTCGAATGTTTTCCGATCAATTTACATCCAATGAGCATATGATGTAGGGTCTGTAGGCACAGTTGCGAAGCAAACCCGCCAGCCCATGAACAGGTCCACTCAGCCTCAGCCACCGTATCCCTTGATGACCTATGAGTTCCAAGCCTAAGCGACTGTAACTCTGTAAGCGAGTCCGGAGACTCTCAAGTCTCAGCGTTCAATACTGCTCCGAATGTTTTCCGATCAATTTACATCCAATGAGCCTATGATGTAGGGCCTGTAGGCACAGTTGCGAAGCATCTTCGTCGAAGAATTCAAATGGACATGGAGATAAGGTTGCTGAAACCTCTTGCGGAAATTGAACGAGTGCAGAAGCAGCTCACACTTTCTTTGTTAAAGAGCCGTGAAGCAACCGCAACTTCAAAGCATTTAAAGGCTCTCCATGTTCACCTCATTCGGACCGGGCTGCATCAAAGCAGCTACGCTGTTGGGAACTTCGTGGCTCATTGCGCCACCTTGGGCAGCATGGGCTATGCAACCCAGGTTTTCAATCAAATGTCCGAACCTAATTCCTTTGTTTGGAATACAATAATCCGAGGATTCCAACAGAACCAACAACCTGAGCAAGCCCTTGCGTTCTTTGATCAGATGAGGATTCGAAGCATTCGACCCGATTGCTTCACCTTCCCTTTTGTCATCAGGGCCTGTGCAAATTTGCAGTATTTCCGTACTGGGAGATGCGTTCATGCGCAGCTGTTCAAGATTTGCCTCCACGATGATGTTTTCACCGCTACCAGTTTGATTGAATTCTATGGAATTTCTCGGGATATGATGACGGCTCAGCAAGTCTTTGATGAGATGCCCGTGAAGGATTCAGTGTCCTGGACGACCCTCTTATCAGGGTATGTGAACCACTGCAGTGATTTGAAGAAAGCTCGCCAACTTTTTGATGAGATGCCGGTGAAGGATCTTGTAGCATGGAATACCATTATAGGAGGCTACGTGAAAGTTGGGGACATGGAACTTGCTAACAAGCTGTTTGATCAAGCTCCGATCAAGGATTTATTGATGTACAATACGTTGTTGGGTGGCTTTGCAAAACATGGTGAACCTCAAGTCGTACTGCAATTTTTTGATAAGATGCCAGAGAGGGATGTGATCTCCTGGAATTCGGCCATTGGAGGGCTTGTCCAGAATAAGAGGATTAATGAAGCTATGGCACTCTTTCATCGAATGCAAATGGAAAATTCGAAGCCTAATGAGGTGACTCTAGTAAGCATTCTTTCTGCTTGTGCCCAGGCCGGAGCCTTGGATGTAGGCAGATGGATACATTCATACATTGACAGGAACGCTGTTGATCTGAAGGTTGTAGTCGGTACTGCTTTAGTGGACATGTATTCAAAATGTGGGGCACTAGAGAGTGCTCAACATGTTTTTGATTGCATGCCAGATCGAGATGTCGTGGCTTGGAATGCAATGATAATGGGATTTTCCATGAATGGACAAAGTAAAAATGCCTTGGAGTCGTTTTCTCAAATGAGAAGGGAAGATGTAAAGCCTAATGAAATTACCATGATTGGAGTACTCAGTGCCTGCACTCATTCAGGATTAATAGATGAAGGGCGAAAGCATTTTGATGGCATGCGCCATGAGCTTGGCATCACCCCCAAGATCGAGCACTATGGATGCATGGTTGACCTACTTGGACGTTCAGGATTGTTGGAAGAAGCTTATAAATTCATTCAAGATATGCCTATTGTGCCACATGCCGGAGTCTGGGGCGCCCTGCTTGGTGCCTGTAAGATCCATGGCAATATTACACTTGCAGAGCTTGCCATCCAACACTTGGTTGAACTGGACCCGGAAGATGGGGGTTATTTATCTATAATGTCCAATATCTATGCCAACGCTGGAAGATGGGATGATGTTGCCAAGGTTAGGCAGTTGATGATAGAGAAAGGGACTAGTAAATTGCGGGGGTGTAGTTCCATTGAAATCAATGGTGAGATTCATGAGTTCGGGGCGGCGGAGAAAATCCACCCTCGATCCAAGGAAATTTATGAGATGATAGACGAGATTTCCAAGCAGTTAAGGATTGCAGGTCATGCGGCAAGTACAACAGAGGTATTCTTTGATGTGGAAGAGGAGGAAAAAGAAAAGGCCCTATTCTTCCACAGTGAGAAGTTGGCTGCTGCTTTTGGACTGATCGCCACTGATAAAGGGGTTACCTTACGCATCGTAAAGAACTTGAGGATCTGTGCTGATTGTCACTCCGCTATAAAGATTATTTCAAGGATTTTTGATAGAGAAATAGTGGTTAGAGATCGGAGCCGATTCCACCATTTCAAGAAGGGTACATGTTCTTGTCGAGATTACTGGTGAGTTTGTTATCTTGGATCATGGGGCTGTTGATCATGTATCATTTATATGCCAAATTGCTAATCAAGTAGTCAAATGCCGTTCTCATCTCATGCGATTGACAGCCTGAATTTACAACCACATACACGATTGAGTTCAGCTTAGGGTCACAAGTAAGCTTTAGAAGGGATGGGATACGTCTATGTGGCAGTGGCTAGAGGAAGGTACTAGCTGGTTTAGTTGACAGTCAATGGATATAATTCCCACTGACCTGGAAACGAACCTACTTTCACCCTCCCCACCTCCATCTCCAAGTTTGCCTAGCAAAGAAAAAAAGTTGCAGTGCCAAGAAACTGGGTGTTTGATTTGCAAAAGCACTACCAAAGATCAAGACTCGAAAAGGTTGAAATGGATAAATGTGGTCAGTATGGTTAGATGGAGGCTCTTGATTTAAGTTTCCTCTAGGTATCACAGCACAGGTACTGATGAGAGGGATCTAGACAGTCTCAGAGGTTCCATAGCCGATTCACCAAAAGGATGCCAGGTTGTCATAACATGGATGCTGTTCTGTAACGGGCTGCAAATGATTGGGTTCAGGGAGCACCATCAAAATGGGGTCATATGGTGTGATTGTTCTATGGAACTACAGATATTTGGCAAGGCGCACTGACAAGATAGAGGGACTGTCTATGGAAGGTTTGTTTAAGCCATGTGATTTTTTTAAGGTCATACTTTGTACACTAGTGGGGATTTGGGGGTGGGGACAGAGCAAGATGCATGTAAGGCCCACTGACCATACAAAGGACAGCCTGCATGTGCAGGTTTGATCCCATTCCACTGTGGCAGGGATGCCTTTTGACAAATTCAACTATGGGTCATATGGCTAAGCCATATGAATTCACTGTCTGCAAATATTCCAGTACATTCCCATTGCATACATTAGTTGAAAGATTCATGCTCATGCTATGCAACTTACATATTGCACAATCAAGAAAATTGTGGTTGGATGAACAAAATCTCCATTGTTTTGTGGGCATAGCCCATGTATTGAAGTCAAGGAAAGAAATAATCTCCACTGTTCTTTGGATATGGTCAATGGATACCAATACAGTTGAGCAAACTATTTAACTGTTGATCAATAATAATGAACAAAATTGAGGAGAAAATAAGAAGGGGAATAGTTGTTCAGTCGGCAGAAATTAGCTGATCAGAAATGAACCAAGCTGTATACTAGAATCCACACAAGCTGCAAAATGGAAAAGAGGAAGGATATCTCAGTCATTAAAACAGTGGCAATATGCCTTCAGAGGCATGTTCTAATATCTAAATGACATGAAAATCTAAAGAACATACCAGAAATAAAGTTAAAGAAGCAAAAAGCCCCTCTTGAAGCAGAGTTCCATGACCACCAAAATCTTCTTCGTCAATTTTTAATACTATCGAATAGTACCCATAAATAATTCCAGAGGATAGCACAAGGAATCTGGAAAGAAATATACATATGCATGATTAGGTTTTTGAATATCATAAAATGTATGCACACATGCATAGAGGACTTCCCACATAGCATAGCAAAAGATTTAAGGTAAAAACGCTTTCCTGTTTGTTTATGCAACTTACTCCCAGGTTTTCTTTTCCCGGTAAACAACTTCCAGGCTGTCATACCAAGAAAATTGTAAAGCTTGAATAAATAGCCAAATATAGTAAGCACTTTTTTTCTTTTGTTGCAGAGAGGGAGAGGCTTTTTATGGGAGGTCAACCAAAAAGCTACTATTATAGCGTAAATCTTAGCAGAAGGATGGATGGCTCAGATGAAATTTTAAGGACCAGCTCCTTAAAGTTGATAAACATATCGAACTTTTGAAGAAGAGTGATTAGTTCTTCTATCGAAAATGACATAGCAGGCAACAGCATGCAAGAAAAACTCAGAAACATAAAATTTATAAGTAGAATGGAAGAAGAGATGGTGACCATTTTCTTATCATCCTCAGAAACAAAACATTAGAGTTTTTTTCCACAAAGGATGCGGACAGATACAATTGACTATGAAGAACTTTCTTGTAATAAATTCACACCTTGGCAACAAAATAGAATATGAGATGCCTTGGTTATTCTCATTAAGTTTGCAGAAATCAAACACAATGTATTTCCCTGAAAGGGCATTCAACATGCCAAGTTTAAAAAATTGCTCCTGCCAGAAATAATTCACTCGATTTTCATCTCCAATAGCACTGTTGGAGTGTAATGAAACTATGGGCACTTGTCATATGGAAGTCATCCATCACTGCGTTCAAGAGAACAACACTATCACCAACCACTTAATGCCATATGAAGAAGATGCAACTTAAAGAAAACCTCTAGCCCTTTTTCCCTATGCAAATATATAATTTTCCTGTATTTCTTAACCATTCTAAGAATGGATTGTTCTCTTCTCAATACTGTGCTTCTTACCAATCAAGTTCATCTTCATACAAAGGCCAGGCTTGAAATGTCCTCCCTGTTCATCAATGGAGCCCATGATACATAATACATTCCATTCTTGTCTCCATGTATTGACAAGTTGTTCAAAGCTTAGTACTACCTCTACTGTGGTGAGAAGATCAGGAATTCCAAGACAGATAAACCACGATTCTAGTATCTTATGGTGCATAAACAAGGAGGTGCATTAGTCAACATTTATCCCACCTCTACTTAGAAAAAAAAAAGGTCCAACCCTTACAATAAAACTGGTACTTTGCAATTCTTCCCAGAAAGAAACATGACTTAGTTTCATATTCTATAATTGATTTTCTTTTTCCGTGTGATTATATTGTACAATTATTTTTCTTATAAAAAAGATGTTATGCTACTCCTAGCAATAACCCCTCTATTAAATGGGATTGCCACTCTTTCCTGTAAAGTTTGCATATTTAACACCATTTTTGGGTGCCATGTCACAGCAGTTGATTCATTGAGTGGTACTCATTCAATGCCATAAACGCCATACAAGTTGCCATGTATTTCCCCCATTGGAAGCTCTTTTATCACAGGATTTCCATTTTGAAAAGGGGGTTGGTGATGTGATAATGACCTTGTAGTGAATCTGTTCCAATGCAAGTAATCTGCCCATTAGAAGTACATAATTATATAAATGCACTTCAACTCATTTCATGGAAAGTATCTTCCCTTTCTCATAAATCATAATGACCCTGTGGAGAACTTTTATTCCGTCAGGTGACAAAGTTTCAACATCAAACATCAAGTAGCGACCATCACCATCACCATTAGACATATGCAAAATTATGAGGGTCTAACTATAATCATGCTCCTCTATTATGTAGGGCCATATCTTCTGTAACAATATGAATTGTCAACTTTTTTCCTGATTAGCTAAACCGGTATCCTTTTTGTTGTCCCTCTTGTCTTGATCCCTCAAAATCCATGCCAAAATCATTTCTCAGTTGTATAGTCATTAGTCCTTGTTCCACATGACCAAGTCATCTCAGTTATTGAACTCCAATGAGAATAAGAAAGGTTTATTTGGTGCAATAAAATTGACCTAATGAATACAACAATTTGTTGTCACACTCCTTTTCTGTAGCAGCATGGCCTTCATTTTCATCTTTAGTGATCATGTCACCTGTTGTAGGCCCCTCTTCATACACCATAAGGTGGATATCTGGAATTCCATTATGTACATGCCTTATTCTTTCTTTTTTAGAGCAATAAGGGAAACTGAATGTTAGGTTAGCCAAATAAGATATTGAAATAGAATATATTTGACTTTTTGATAACAAGCTACTTCAAATATTCCCTCTAGAAGATCTTTGCACACATCAGCTATTTGGCAATAGAGTATTTTATTAATAGAAGCAATAGAAAAAGGTTCAAAAATCTTAATTATTACTGATAAAGAAAGGCTCTGAAATTCTTTAGGAATCCCAAGAGCCAAATCCACCACGGGAAGCAAAACAAGATAGAAGAAGCTAATGAAACTATAAAGCATAATATCGCCGTTGATCTAATTTCAATCCAATAACTATCCCTCACTAGCAAATACATTCCTCCATAACAAAAAGATTTACAGTCTAAAGGCTAAGACATAAGTTTCTGTTACAAGGTCATGAAGATGCTAAACCAATAAACAAGCCTCCAAACCCCCAGAGAGAGAGAGAGAGAGAGAGAGAGATTGCATGAGTTATATTATCTTAGCCCTATAATTGACCTCTCTAGTATAAGTCTTGATGGACTGAATTATCCAGATACTGACGTAACTGGCCTTGGTTAGTAGGATTAGTGCAAAATGATTGGACTGCAGTTAGTTCATGGTTTGCAATTCAAATTCCAAGCCGGGTTGGGTTAAAGACCAGGTTAAGATTGAAAAATATCAACCCAACTTAACTTAAGGTTGGGTTAGGGTTTAGGCCCTTGGAAACCCTACCCAAGTCAACCTGAACCATTGGCTAATCCTAAGTCTAAGAAATAAGAACATGTTTTTTATTTAAAAACTAAAAAAGAAGTGAACAAATTGGGCCAACACAAACCCAACTCCAACTGTCCAACCCAATCTGATGTCCAACAACTCAGGTTGGGCTAGGGTTGACCTCAACCCAACCTAACCCATCCTGGCTTTCACCCCTAATAAACACATTTGTATACAAATCTTGATTCTTATAATGGGGAAGTGCATCTTTCTTCAAAAAAAGGAAAGTAAGTTCCTTCTTCCCAATCTGATGTTCAACAACTCAGGTTGGGATAGGGTTGACCTCAATCCAACCTAACCCATCCTGACTTTCACCCCCAATAAACATATTGTATACAAATCTTGATTCTTATAATGGGGAAGTGCATCTTTCTTGAAAAAAGGGAAAGTAAGTTCCTTTTTCCCAATGCTAAGAGACCCAACCAACCACTTAGAACGCAGTGTCAAGCCAGTAGTGCTTTAGCATCATAATTACAACTACTAATAAACATAAAAGCATAAAATAAATATTTTTTATAATCAAAGATAAAATAAATAATAGTTGTAAAATATTGTTGGATATTTAGGTGGCTTACTCAGAAATTGATGTCTCACTTTAATGTTTTTTAGTTGTTTGGTTTAAACAAATAGAAGTGTTAATTAGACTATTAGCTTTTTTTATTAATAATGTCTTATCAAGAACTTGTCACTTTGTTAGACCTTTCCTGGTTATAACTTATAACTGATTAGCAATTTTTTCCGTGCAGATTAAAGCTGATTGTACCAGTTCTTTAATTTAGACACAGGTTTCCAAATGCCAAAAGGGGACTTTTTTATAGTTGGATGCGTATGAATGAATATTACTAAATGGGAAAATTTCATTTACTATATGCATGCAAGCAAGTATAGATACTTTGTGATTTTTTATAAGAGACCAGCAATTTACATGTATCCAGTCTGTACCAAACTACTAATTATTTGGTCAAGTCAGGCCTGGAACCCTAACCAAGATACAGACCTGACAAGATATGAAACACATGAAGATAAAAAAGCCTAGGTTTGGGTACATGAGTGGATCACCCAAGATAGTTAAAGTGGCCAAGTCATGCCTGATAAATAAACGAATACATAAAATGTGAATTATAAACTATTAAATTTGCAAATTAAATCATTGACAAATTAAATGACAACACACATGCTTTTTAAGGGAAAAATGACAAGATTTGTGATTAACCTTCGTGGTTTGAACTTTGAAATAAATGAGACATAAAGACAAAAAGGGATTAAGAGACCTAATTTTTAGCATTGGATATATCCATATAGGCCCAACATAGGTTAGATAAAGTCATAACAATATGTACACATATAAGCATTGTAATTAAATGTGAACTATAAACTATTAAAATGGCAAATTAAATCATTGACTGAGTAAATGACAACTCGCACACGCTTTTAAGGGGAAAAACAACAAGATTTGTGAACAACCTCTCCCTGGTTTGAACTTTGAAATAAATGAGACAAAGACAAAAGGGAATAAAAGCCTTGACTTTTAGCTCTGGATGTCCATATAGACCCCTATAGGCCTAACATAGATTAGATAAAGGCATAACAATACATAAAGGGGAATAGTTTCTTACTTCAACCAACTAAAATGTTTGTATCTATGCCTCCTGTCTAGTTGGTTGCCTAAGTGATAGGCCTCTAAAACACCTAGGAGTTTATCTAGTTGACACCTAGGTAACACTTTAACTACACTGAATAATAATATCCAATCCTTAGGCCTCCTGAGGCATAAGCATAACCAGTAGCTATGTTATAACTTACAAGGAAAGTTCCACCAAAAGCTCTTATTTTAGGTAGCTAGATAACAATTTATTAAAGAGGTAGAGAAAAATACAAGAGGAATAAAGGCCCCTTCTCTGCAGGCTAGAGTAAAGTTGGATTTTGATGGTAGTTCTCTAAACAATCTAGGTCCTTCAGGCATTGGGGAAATCTTCAGAGATGAGGAAGGAAATAAAGGCCCTCTTCTGGGGTCCAATTGGAGTGGAAGACTCACTGAGGGCAGAAATAAAGGCCCTGCTACAAGGGCTGAGACTGGCTAAGCAGTGGGGTATGCAACAGTTAGAAGTGGAAGGCGACTCCAAGCTCGTAATCGGTTGGATGCAAGCAAGAAGTTTAGGGGCTTGGCCTTTCAGGCAACAGCTAAGGGAAATATTGTACTTAGCAAGAGAGTTAAGGGTACAGTTTAATTGGGTAAGAAGGTCAGCAAATGGAATGGCTGATGCTCTAGCTAAGCAAGGAGTAAATAGGGAGGCTTTGTTCTGGGCTTGCTTGTAGACTGTTTATGCTACTGGTATTTTTATCCATCCTTTGGGTGGTGACAGATGTATTCTTTTAATCTCTTTTAATGAAAGTTACTGTTTCCTATAAAAAAAAATAAAAAATAAAAGAGGAATAACAAAAAATAGAAAACCGAGAAACCTCTAACAGCTAAATTAAACATCTCTATCAGAATTACATTATTCCATAAGCACTTCCTTGCCAATGATTTCAAGGGAAACTGAAAAAGGTTTGTTTAATCAATCCATAGATCTGTAACAAAAAAGAATAAGGCATAGGTGAATGGCGTCAATCGATATCAAAGATCTTGTATATGGGGCAAGTCATAGTTACCCATGGTTCCTTATAGACATTGCTCCTTCCCTGGCTTCTGCCTTCCCATATAGCCAAAAACCTTTTCTTAGGTCCAATGCAGAATTATAATAATAAGATCCAAAGTTGATGGTTGGTAAATTGCTTATAATTACAAAGTTCTACCAAAAGGTCTTGGTTGAAATGGAAAAATGATGGAAGACAATGTTTACTCATACTATGAGTTTAGCTAAAATATCATACATCAAACATAACCTAGAAATAGAGTAACCTAAACTAGATTATAAAAGCTTACCCCCTAACCAACCTGTCAACCTGATTCTTCGACAAATGGAATATTATTAAATAAAGCAGAATTTGAACTAGAGGGAACTGATGAACTCTTGGATCACATAACTATGGAAATGTCAAGATCAGATCACAATCTCTCCGAAAACACAGCCACTGTCACCTTGCTAAATGATCTGTAGTGCCAACTACTTAGGTGTTTATAGGTGTCTAGAACATCAACCTCCAAAATTCATGGTATGGAAATATGCCAATAAATAAAAAGTACATTAAATAAGTTACCAAAAAATATGGTAGAAGAAAGGGAAAAAAATAGAAAAACTTTGAAAATCAAAGTGCTGTCCTTAATTGGACGCACCCTTTTTGGTGATATCATGTTTAGTATTACATGTAGAATTTTTTTTTTCTGTTTCTTCAGCTGACTTCAGCTTCTAGCATCGTTAAAACTATAATGCCAAGTGTAAATTGTTCATATGGCTAGACTGTTAGTTTTTAGGTGTCCTAGTAATGCCATAAAGAATCCTGCCTTTACTCATACCAAGAATTCTTTTCAAATTGATTAGAACTTTTTTTGGTAGAAAATTGATCAGAACTTATATTCATCAAATCCACCCAATAAGGAATTAAATGTTAATAAGAACTTCATAGGTGTGGCTGGCAATTTCTGACACAGCCCACATAACCCACATGCTTATAACCAACATATTCACTTAGCAGGTTGAATGGGCAAAATTTGAAAACATGTTGATGAAATTCCCAAGCCCTTATCCCTTTGCTGGTTGAATTAGAGAGGGTGGGCCATCGAGTGTGGGTTGGGTTGGGTTAAATGGGTGGATTTAAGCTCAACATCCACCCACCCAATTGTTACCCCTAGCCTAACACCCAAAATTGACTTTCATTGATCTCTAGGGGGAAAAACTCTACAGAGAAAACTGAATTTCTTTAAGCTTCATTTCCGAAAGGGTTTGACTATGATACCTGAATTTTTTTTGACCAATCAATTAGTATCAAAAACGTGGTAATCAATCATGTGTTATTTATCAGAATTCATGGGTGGGTTTTGATTGGTCAAAACTCTTTCGATACCATGTCTTTCCTGCATCACAGATTTTCCTTTCCAAAAATTTACTTCAGAGTTGAATGAGAATCTGATTCATCTCAATTCATTAACACCATTGTAAATAATCAGTTTGAAGCGATACCAACAAGATAAACTTTACAAACCAGCAGCTGGAAGGCTTAAATTTAACTTTAATTGCTGCTGTCTGGGAGGGAAATCCAGGGAATCAGGAATTGGGGGTGTAGTGCGATATGAAACTTGTAATATTCTTCTTAGTTTCTCAGGTCCAATTGGACATGGAATCTCTCTCAGGGCAGAATTGTTGGCAGTCGTTCAAGGGTTAAAATTGCTAAGGTTAAAGGGATGGAAAGAAGTGGACATTGAATGAGATTGCCAAATAGTTATCTCTTGGTTGAAGAATAGAGAAGAAATTCCATGCAGGATGAGGCCTTCGGTAAGACAGGCACTCTCCCCGGGGGATCCCTTGAACACTTCATTCAACTGGATACCTAGAAGTGCCAATTTAATGGCTGGCACATTGGTTAGAACCGGAGTGTTAAAGGGTCATCTAGAGTGAGAATGTCCAAGGGCTAGGCTGTAATTTGTATCTTGTTAGTCTTTTTTTTTTTAGTTTAGCTTCAGCCTTCAGCTTTGTGCTTGGCCTCTTATTCCTTTGGGGCCTGTCTGATGTATCCCGGGATGTTTTTCAGTTCCTTAATTAATGAATTTTACTTGTTACTTATCAAAAAAACGCCAATTAAAGAAAAAGTTTTGATACTCAAATTCTGACTTGCAACAGAATGCCTTCCAAAGAAAAGTTAGAATTTATTTCCATCCACTCATAATCCAAGAGAATTTCTCTGGATAACAACAGAAGTTCTGGGATTCAATAAATAATTAAATATACATGAGCAACTAGCTCCTCTAAACCAAAATTCCATGCTGGGGCCAAACCTCATCCAAGAACTTAATATTTTATACTAGCATTTGAAAATGGACCACGTCTGCATAAAGTGCATGTCATTCAAATATGGCATCCAACCTCTGAATTTGGTTCCTAATGTTGATAAAAAAAAATCGGTTCCTAATGAGCATAGCATAAAACAAAAAAAAAAACAAAAAAAAAAAAGAAATAACATAAACAACATATCGACTTTCGTTTTTCCATAAAGAAGATCCTAACGCTGGACTGTTAATTTAAACTTACATGACAATCCAAATGGCCCCTACAAAAGGAACAGCACCCCAAAGCAATCCACACACAAGAGCAACTGCCTGTCGAATCCAATGCAAGGCATCTCCCAATTGATCCTACATCAAAAAGAAACCCAATCAAAACAGATTCCCTTTGGAATTTTGATGCTGGAGGTCCAATCTCAACTTAAAAGCACTCATAAGACCTCTGAAAACTTTAATGTAAAAACAAAACAAAGAAAATAAAGGGAAAAAAACGATTAATAGGCATTGTTGAAAAGAGCGAACCTTTCTACTGTGCAAAGACGTGTGAAAATAAAAAGGAAGTTTCTTCTATTTCAATTTCAGAAATCGAGAAAATAAGGCACCATTTGGTAACATCCTACGGGAACGCTCCTGGTTTCCCGGGAGCAAAAAATAGTAGCTTTTCCGTTCCGTAGTTACCTTTCCATGGGAACATTACGAGGCACCGGCTAAACTCCTCGCCAAAGGAAAATTGGTAGAAGAGAAAACAACATTCTTCCTCAAAGTAATTGAAGCAAACTCAAGCCGCAACGTCGAAGGGAAAGGTTAATAGGAAAAGAAAGGGTTTCGCTTAACTTTACTAATTTACCCGAGCGAGCGAGCGAGCGAGCGAGAGAGAGAGAGAGAGAGAGAGAGAGAGAGAGAGAGCGTTGTTACCAACATTAAATTAGAATACCAACTTCTACACAGTAGTTAAATCACAGGTTAATTTGCAGAAAACCTAAATTCGTGACTGAAGAGCGAAGTCAAAGCAGAATAAAGCAAAATTAATAATAAAAAGCTAATTAAAAAGCAATTAAAACTAACATAAAATCAGTACCTTGTCCCAAGAAGCCTCAGGATCCAACAATTTCCCGAACTTGAAGGGAGAAATATGACCATTCTGCTGTTGTTGCTGTTGGTGATTGAATTTTGATTTCCCTTCTTTCATGACGATGGTGATGAAATTATATTCTCGAAAATTGTATCTGACCCAGAATGAAGCTCAGATGTCAGTGAAACTCCCGATTGAACTGGGTTCAATTTCCGGTTCTTTTCTCTGTAAACAGCAGGAGTGGCAAAGGACCGTGCATGTTAGGGTTTCGAAAAGATGATGGATAACATGGAGAAACCACCTAAACGTCGATTGATCGGTCAAGTTAGCAGTACTACTCTAATGAATACTACGCCGGTAGTAGATCTGACTTCTGGGGCTCATTGAACTTCGAACGCGAGGGAACTCGCGAGCGAGCGTTTCAGTTTGTACGCCTTTTCTAATGGTTACACGTGATGTGATGTGACTGTGATCAACTCCTACGCGATCGTACGCACTAGCAGTGTATACCACGTGAAGAACACGGAACCATTACATTGTAGAAGTAGGAACATTGAGGAAGGCTTAGGCTTTTACGGCTCTCAGAGAGTCTGCTCCTCACATGCGCCTCACACCCACATCCTACTAGTTATCATTCACGGGAGGGAACAGCATCTGTTACTCCCATGCACGTCCACCGTGCACTCCCATGAATAATTAAGTATGGAAAATGTTTCTAAATCCCAATGCATGGTAGAATGTGCATGTGAGGCACACTATATGAGGAGGAGATCTTGTCTCTCACGGGAGATATTATCAGTGCAGCGTGGATGTTTCTATGAGGCGCCCATTTGTGAGAATAGATCCCACTTCCTATGTGGAGTCTAATTCGCAATGTGCCAACCATGGTTGATAAAGTCTCTTGCCGGCCGTGAGGAGACTTGGGATCAAATCCTTTGTCTAGCCATTCAAAAGATATATAAAAAAAAAAAAAAAAGTTTGAGTGCGGATTCATACTCCGGTCTATTCTTTACAAGGGGCGCATTACACCACTTTCACAACAGTTGGTTGTGCCACATGTCCCCAAATTAGAAGAAGGCTTTCAAGCTACAACCCTACTATTTAGATATGTGGTTTTTTCAAATTTAGACACATGACATTATCCACATACTTATTACGAGGTCATTCACTAGTCTTAAATAAAAGCTGAAATACAAACCTAGAATTGGCCTCTCCATGCTTCGGTTTCAAACTAAAAAAGAATTGCATTCATTGGAATCGAGTTGGAGGAATAATGTGGTCACCGACAAGGTTTTAAATTTTGTAATATATTGGTCGATACATATCGTTTCGGAAGAGCTACGTTACACAAAATATGCCTAATTAAATGGTTTCGTATTTTTTCATCCGTATCAAACCGATACAGGTCCGTACCGACCTTGTACCAATCTGTTTTGGGTATGTATCGGCATGCCAAAACGGGCCAATATGCATTATGTATTAATCAAATTTAATTTCCCTCTCCTTTTTAAATTTAAATTTAATTTATATCTTCTCTCTCTCATTAATATCAATTTTAATTAAGCCTTTAAGTCTGAGACGTCACTAAATGCTAATATAATTTAATTAAATGCTCATTTAAGTTACCTTTAATTATAGAATTTAATATGTCATTAAATGTTATTTAAGTCAAATAACTTGTTAAAAATCACAAACCAAAGGTAAAAAGTTTTGAACCAAAGTCATTTGCTTGCAACACCAATTAATTAACCATTATGCCAACTTCAATTATTTAGTAAAACAACATTTTTTTTATACTTAAAGTAATCTTTCTTGCCTTGGTGGATGTTTCCCAACAAATGCTATAAATTTGATTATTAATATTTTTATAATAATAAGATGAATACAAGTTAAATTTATTTATTACAAATTAAGGAATATATTAACTTGTATACGTAATAAATATCATCTAAATCTATATATAATCAATATTAACTAATAAATGACTTCAAAAAAATATTAACTAATAAATATTAGTATGTATACACATACATTTTAGTTCTTCTATTATTTTTCAATGGTTACTAATTATATCCCAATACTTCCTATAAATCATTAAAGAATGATTTTTTATGTTTAAATAAGTTAGTTATAATCACATAAAACTCATTTTTCTTATTGTTTATATTTTTTAAACAATAATATACCTTGCGTTTTTGGCCCCCTCATGAAAATTTCCTAGTTCCACCCTTGGTCATTAGTGAGAGGTTTGGATAGGAGAGAAACAGGGGTGAGAGGTTTGGATAAGAGAAAAGGAAAAAAAAAAGGTAAAATATCGTTTTTTTTTTTTTTTGTAAAGACAATCTCGAGGTTCATTCAAATGAGGGGAAACCTCCAAAAAGTCAGGGAGCAACTCCCACTCATTATATGGAGTTTGATGAGTATCAAGAAATTGAAACCAACTCTCATTATTACATTCTTTACCAGCAAGAAAATAAGCATAAGCTACTGTTTTCCTACGTACATGAACCCATATAACCTGATCAAAGTTAGTCCATAGTTTTTAAGGCGCCAAGCCTAGGCGATGGATTTTTCAACTAAAAATATGTATCCTAGGGTAGTTTCAGAATCACACTTCATTAATAATTATCCATATTTTTCATAAGAAAAGTATAAATTTCATGTTAAAGTATAGAAAATCAACATATCCATGAGAAAAAAATAAAATAAAATAAATTTCAAAAAAATATAAGGGCTAAACCCATATTTCTGTTATAGGAAAATAATAAAAGAAAAGGTGGAAGAATAAAATTGGTATATAGTATAGACACACAAAATTAGTAAAGAAAAAGAAGTAAATGTGTTGGTTAGACAACATTTTAAGTTCTTCCTTGCTTATTGTCAAGGTTTTGAAGTCTTTTAGGGTTCAATACAACATTTAGCAATGTTTGTGTTGATTTAACTCTAACAAATAAGAAAATAATAAAAAGAAACTAGTATATAAACACACAAAATTAATATTTTAGTTTAAAAATTATTTTAAAATTATAACCACAAAAATTAATAATATAAAATTTTTGTCTAACACACTATAGAAAACTGCTTGGCGATTAGGTGAGGTAAGCCTTCAAGGGCGCCTTGTCGCCTAGGCGTCGCCTTGACAACTATGAGTTAGACAATGCTTGCCTTATATCTTGGGGAACAGACCAAATCTCAATCAGCTATGTGAGGAGTTTCCAACTTCATCACACTCACCAACCATAAGTTATCAACCATCAAAATAACTAATTTAAAATTCAGATATACAACACTTTGTAAGTCCATGAGAGATACATAACTTCTTAAGACCATAATATCGTTGTTTGTTTTGATTAAATTGTAATATGTACACTTCTCTGTCACTTGATCGGTTCCTAATTTTTCCAGTTCGGTCTGGTCTTGAAATCCGTGTTGTAAACCATTGGTATAATAAATTGATAATCATTTTATCATTCTTAGGAGATATTTCCAATACATGACTTGTGTACAAAAATTTTGTGGGCAAGAGATGCAAAGTGTCTATGAATGTGATAAATTGATAATCATTTATTGTTTGGATATTACATATCCAATCACTTGGATATTGGATTCTTGATTGAATGGGTGCCAAGGATGAAATGGACCGGGGTTAGCTTAGCAAATATATGTTGTAATTTGTATAAGAAAAAAAAAATCTATGATACTAGAAATACATGATACTAAAAAAGGTTTTGACCAATCAAAACCTTGTGATTTTTTATGAAAACCCACATGATTGGTTACCATTTTTATGATATCCATTGATTAGTTATAATTTTTTCCATTATCATTTATTTCTAGCATCATGACTGAATCCTTTATATATATATATATATATATATATATATATATATATATATATATATACTATTTTAAAAAGCATAAATGGCCTCAATAATATTTCTAGAACTTTATAAGGACAAAATTTACCCCTCTATATTTATTGCATTCAATTCTCTCTCAATAAATCCAACATTTTAGTTATTAACTTGCATTCATGTTCATTGAATCACATATTTAAGTCATTTTTGTTTCTCCTCATCATTAAGTTCTATTAATTAAATCCATACTTAATAAATTAATAATCATAATAACATAAAAGCTTATACTTTTTAAATCTACCTAGCAGAAAATAGTGTTTTCATCTAGGTAGTGGTAAGAAATTAAATCATTTTGGGTCAAATGGGTTAATTCATGTTACAATGATTAAATAATAAAATAAAAAATAGATTAAAAAAATTGGGAACATTTTTAAACAATAATAAGTATGAAATAATAAAGGTTTTTATTAATGGTGGAAATGGAATGTAAATTTTAAAACCAATTGAAAATAAATAAAAATTCTATTATATCTCATTAAATCATATATTTAAGATATCTTTTTCTCATCATTAAATTATTGTAATTAAATCCACAATATTAATTTTAATAGTATAGAAATAAATAATTTGAAAACAAAACTATTTTCTTCCCTCCTGGTGGTGGGTAAGCAATTCGACCATTTGGAGTCAAATGGATTAATAAATAATGACATAATTAAATAATAAAAAATAAAATAAATAGCTATGAAATGTAAGAAGTGTTTTTATTAATGATGAAAATGGAATACCAATTTCAAAATCTATCTATAAATGAAATGATGTCATAGTCAAATAATAAAATTTTCAATAATAGAAAATACAAAGAATCACAAAAAAAAAAAGATAGAGAAAATTTTGGGCACATGTCTAATATTATATATTTATAAAAAATAAAATATAGGGCACATCTCTAATATTGTGCATTCATTATATTGAACAAAAATAAGTCTTATACATAAGAAATAATTTTATCAATGATGGAAATGTAATACAAAATTTAATGTCAACCTAGAAATCAAACTTTTTTGGTTTTTAGATGGTGGGTTAGTGGTTTGAGTCAAATGATACCATAGACAAACAAAAATTAAGTGTGTTAAGTAAAAAATATTTTATATAATATAAATGAAATATATAATTTAAAGGAGAAATTATAGTCAAATTCGACTATACGTTTAAAATTAGGTTGTAGGTTGGTCCATAAACAAATAAAACTCTAACAATCGGCTCTATATTTCAAATTATAAAAACCCCTGCCATGTCATCGGAGGCTTATGTGATTGTTACCAATGTGGGACTCTTAGTCCATATTCGACACAACAAAAAACCTATACCGAAAATAGGTTTTTAGTTTCTCTCCCACTACCTCTATCTCTCGATCTCCCTCCCTTCTCTCTCACTCTCTCACTCTCTCACTCTCTCTCTCTCAGTTATCTCTCGATCTCTCGCTCCATCTACTCTCTCACTCTCTCAGCTTTGGTTTGTAGCCAAATCAAACCCTCCCTCTCTTTCTATATTGTTCTCCCTCAATCTTTATTATTCTTCTCCCTCACTCCCCTCTCGGTCAATATCTCATTCTCCCCCAATCTTTATTGTTCTCCAATTAGTATAAATTTCATAGCCAATACTTCTTGTGAACTTTTATCAAGTTGGTATAATAATTTTTTAACCATACCAAGTTGATCTCGTGTTATTTTATACGATCTAGTTAATACTATATAAGTGTGTAAGCAAATAAAAAACGAGAGAGGGAATAGGAGAGAAAATGAGGGAGAATGAGAGATAGACCAAGAAAGAGAATGAGAGAGATTGAGGGGGAACGATAGGTATAGAGAGAGAATGGAAAAAATTGATATAGATCTAGGACGTAAATATAAAAACCAAAAAATAATTTTATTTATTTTCAAATCACATAGTCGTTGAAACAGATAAAGATGACTATGAGTGAGAGAGAGGGATATTGAGAGAGAGAGAGAGAGAGTAAAAACCTTTTTTTTTTTTTCCAATCACCCAACATTAGAGGACAATTTAAGTATAAGTTTTTTGTTGTGTCCAACATGGATTAAGAGTCCCATCTTGGCAACAACCATATAAGCCTTTGATGATATGGCGAGGGCTTTATAATTTGAAATGTAGAGTCGGTTGTCAGAACTTTATTGGTTTATGGACCAACTTATAGTCTAATTTTAAATGTACAATCGACTCTCACTATAATTTTCTCTAATTTAAAACTAATCCAAAAGTAAAGCAATTTTCTTATCTAGATGGTGGATCAGTGATCAAACTTTTCAAAGAAACCCATGATGTCATAACTAAATAATAAATATTTAAGTTTATTTTTAATCATATTGTTGCTTTTGTTAATTTTTGATTTTTATCTTAACTATGATATATCTAAAATTAAAGTAATTAATATAAATAAAATTTTATCACATGCGACGCATGTGCTTAGATATAAAATATTGTATAATATACATGTGTTTTTTAATCCCCAATGGAGCAAGTTACATTTAAACTCAAAGGTTACATCTCAGCATAAAATATGCATATGTATTGCAAGCCTAGGCCAAGTTGGTCAGAGCCGGGTTTTTTAGTTAGGCACTAAAAGGATCATCCCTTGAGAGCATTTTATTTGCACAAATAAAGACAAAAAGACATTTAAATTTCAAATTTCTTTACTCTACATCTTTGAATGTCTTAACTCAATGATTAGATTTGAAGATAAAAGCATTTGGGCAATTAAAATTTAAAAGCAATAACAATATATGATGCTATTAAGGGATTGTTCTATAATGTGAATTGTTTTTATTGTTGCTAGTTTCAAAAACAAATCAAAACCATCTTATTTGAAAACAGATTATTTCTTGAAACAAAACATAAAAAGGGGGTAAAAGACTTAAACCTCCCTTGAGGTTTGGTGTAAATACTTACACCTCCCCTCTAATTTCTAATAGGACTTAAACCTCCCCTATTTAAATGAGATGCCGCTATATTTAACATAATTGATAAAAAGACATTTTTATCCTTTATTATCCTTCAAAATTTCAAAGAGTACCATCAGCTTTATCAATTTGAAATAAGAATGATCATTGTAGGTTGGCTCAACCTTTATACTTACCTTGAGGGCTGCTCAAATACGCCTATTGATTCACAAAGTTGATCTCATTAACATTTTGGGATAATTTGATGTGAAATCAAATACGCCTATTGAAACCAGGAAATGACAGCCTTGGGTAGATGGGAGGTTGCTAGAGAATGAAAATTTTAGAATTTCCATATGAAACTATGCAAAAGACTAAACCTAGGCTACTTGGGCTAGAACAACGATGACATAGAAACAGTAATAAAAATATATCTAAAACTAAATATGTCTTAATTTTTTGCCTAAGGTTTTAGATATTTCTAAAACTATCAATCATTTCATTGAAGGGTTTAATTTTTAAAACCCTAAAATCTTAACTTCAAAGTCATTGTAGCAGCAGCAAGATCATCATTGTAGAACAGTTGTGAAAACTAAAGCTATATACTACTATCCAAAAAAAGTATTCTCATTGAAAATGTAAAAGTACTCGTTCACTCTATGAAACTCAAATCTAGATAAAATAAAATACAATTTCTATTGTCGAATCGACATAGACATAGACCCATCAAAACATAGATTGAATCACCACTCCGTTCTTGTTGTTCTTTTGCCGTTTGTCGTTCAGTGCATTGTAGTTTTGACCAACAACAATTGTTATTATCATGGCACAAAGTTGTTGATCTACTATTTTCAATCCATTTGATTAAGAACCAGAGCGACTCCATCCTCCACCCCTTTCTCTCTCTCTCTCTCTCTCTTTTCCTTCCTCTCCATTCTTTCTTTTTTCTTCTTCATTATTCTTTTCCCCTTTCTATCCCCTGTTTAAGCCAATCATTGCAGACTTAAACCACCAGTGTGCTATAGAGGAACAATATTGGGTTATTGAAAAAAACTTAATAAAGTTTAACAGCACATGAGCTCACATGAAACCAATTCTAAACAAATACCTAGTGGAAGGAAGATCTTTGTGATATGACGTCAACCAATAGGGGAGGTGCCATTCCATTTTGAAAATAAAGGGGAGGTCTTAGTATTTAGCTTGAATTTCAAGGGAGGTTTAAGTCTTTTGACCTAAAAAAGTTATTGGTAGTGGGTGTGTTTTCTGTTTTCAAAAATGAAACAAAAAATGTGTTATTGAATTAGTTTCAAAAGCATGTTTTCATCTAATTATTCAGCATCCTGTTCCTAAGTAAAGTTCCACCTGTTAGGGATCATATGTTAGTTATGTTTTCTCTTCTTCTTTTTTCCTCCCCTGTCACTCTTTACTTTTAGCGTTTGACTATGGCACTGGAAAGATATGATATTGGGAAAACTTACAATCAATAAGCTGGTATCAAAAAGAGGTGACCAAACAAGTGGTATTCCTCAAAATGCAACGGATGGTTTGATTGGTCAAAGTTATTCATGCCTTTTGAATATCATATATTTTATTTTACTTTTAATATGAAGAGCCTACTCTAACACACCGACGAGTCAGCCCTTGATTGGGGGGAGAGAGATATATACAATTTTGGAGAATATAATTTCTTCACCATCGTCATGAAAGAAGGGAAATCAAAATTCAATCACTAATAACAACAATAGCAGAATGGTCATATATCTCCATTCAAGTTCGAGAAATTGTTGAATCCTGAGGCTTCTTGGGACAAGGTACTGATTTTATGATAGTTTTAATTATTTTTTTAATTAGCTTTTTAGTATTGAATTTGCTTTATGCTGCTTTTTTTTTTCGAAAATGCTTTATGCTGCTTTGGCTTCGCTCTTCAGTTACAAATTTAATTAGTAAAGTAAAGTTTGTCAATCGTCTATATTTGAACATCGTCTTTGAGTGGTCCATGGAGGTCTGGTAAGCAAATGCATGTCTACCAGTAATCTATAGGTTGTTTTATCTTAGCGGCTGATTTGCATTCATCTTATTGCATCGTAGGGGGCAAATGCAGTTTTAAAGAGGGTGACTAGATGGTACTACTCAACCCCCTTTTCTCCGCAATTCTTAGTATCATCTTCACAATTCTGCAACACTTCTACGTTTTGGTATGGAAAGCGTTATGATAAATTCCATTATGCCTTCTATTTATTATATTTACAACATGTAATGTTTAGGATAAAATATTTTTAGCGGGTGGAATTCTCTTCGATTAGGTTTGGAGGATGAAGCCACTTGGGTGGTGGAGGATGTGAAGAACAACCTAATTGAATGACTATAATGGTGATGGCATAGGGTGGTTTTGATATTTTCAAAAGTGTCAAGTCACTCATGTCATCACATGATATGAATAATTAAAAGACTACTAACAATGGAGACCTATTAGACACTTTTTGAAAGTTTAGGTATGTAGAGACACGTTTTGAAGTTTGGAGACTTTGACTTGATACAACCCCCAAAGTATAGGGTAATGATTAGGAATTTTCCCAATAGTAGATTACTAATTTAGACTAACCCAAGTTGCACCCGTATCTAGATACCCTACCACATTAGCTGTCATCAATTGTTACTATGGCCATAAACAATATCCATTTGTTTGGATTCAAATTTGTATTTGATCTAATTAAGGGTGATCTAAATTAGATTTGTGTTATAATTAGATTGAGGCCATGCTTGGGAGTGCTTGAGTTAAAAATAAGTGCTTATTCGAATAAGCACTTATTCGCATTTGGCACTCAGGTTTTTCCAAGTGTTTGTTTGTTTTTTTTTTTAAATAAGCACTTATTTTATATTGGGTCTTTGGTGGTCTTTTTCTCTAATAAGCACTTAAACAAGCATTTGTGACTATTTTGTCTTTCATTTTCTTTCAAAATTTCAAAATATACCCTTTGAAAGCACTTTACTTTTATAAAAGTGCTTTTGTAAAAATGTTTTCATTAAATTACTTTTATAAAAGTGCTCCCATAAAAGTATTTTTATAAAATTCAATTAGGGATAATTTTATAAATGGTATTTTAAAATTTAATTAGGGATAGTTTTGAAAGAAATAAGGTAAATTACAAAGACCCCCCTTGTACTATGGGGTCAATGACAAAGTCCCCTCGTACTTTTTTTTGCGACAAAGACCCCTTGAACTTTAGCCATTAGATAAAAGCCCCCTTCTATTAAATTTTTGTTAGTTAATTTCAATTTTTTTTTCATCCAACTGTTCAAAAGTTTTTAAACATCCAAACTACCCCTTTTTATACTGTTCATTGTCTTCTCCATTTAAGTTGGGTGAAATGGCATAAAAACAAAGGTTGTGGAACTCGTCATTCTCCATGTAGAATCTAATATGCTTGAATCCCTTATTAAATTAGTGATTCTCCACGATTTCTGGAATTGTTATTTTGGTCAGGGTGTTTGTGTCGAAAAGAAAAGAAATGAGCTAAATAAGCTTCGAGTGAACCAGCAAGGGCATCGGAATCTTCCTATACATGACCATGATGTTTTGATCATAAAAGGGAAGATAACCAAAAATCAAAACAAACAAAACCACTCTTAGGACCAAATATCCATTTCCTATGTTAAATAGGTTTTAAGAGAAAAAGGGCAAGAAAAAGAAGATAAAAAAGGTTTAGTAGGATATTTTAATAATTTAATATTTTTTGTCATCTAACTTAACCGCCAAAGGGGTCTTTGTTTAACGACTAAAGTTAAAGGAATTTTTATGGCAACAAAAAGTACAGGGGAACTTTGTCATTGACCTCATAGTAAAGGGGGTCTTTATAATTTACCCAAAAAATATAAGCACTTAAAAAAACTGAAAATTTGGTGCGCCCATGAATTCGAGCCCAATGAAATCAATTTTTTTTGGTTAAATCGATTTTTTTGGTAATCAAACGGAGAAATTCATTTTACAAAAAAAAACGGAGAAATTCATTAAGTATCCAGTTCCCTTTCTCTCTCAATTTTTTTGGGTTTAAATGAATCTGATTCGAATCACCGATTCGTGGGTTTGGAATTTTTTGGTAATCAAACGGACAAATGGATATCATTGCAGATCTTTGCAATGGGACCCCATTCAATGATGGAAATACTTTCTCATCTTTGGGACGTCTCTTCATTTCCGTCACGCCCGCAATCGAGTGCGGAGCTTCTGGTAACAAAACAACGCTACCCATGTCACAATTTTGTACCATCAGTCTTGATTGTTCCACGAATACAAACAATCAAACATGCACTTCTACTTGAAAACACTGTGTTGTTGAGACAGGTGGTTTAAAACTGTGATTTGCCCAGCGTTGGTTGTTACCAGCAGATCCAGACTCCCCGCAACCCAATCAATTCTCCCTTTTGTAAGCAAAAACCGTGGAGGATGGATCAGAGAGAGAAGAGAGAGAGAGAGAGAGAGAGGATATGTTGATAATTGGGAACAGGGCAAAGAAGCAGTCGAAATGTAACCATTCACTTTGGGACGAAGAAAGAAAAGAGAGAGGAGAACAAACAACAACGAGACAGCAGCTTCAGCCCTGTCCCCATGACTGATCTTCCTTGCTTCCACATTCATCCAAGTCTAGAAACTCTTTTACAGCTACACAACCGAAACCTTGAATCCACCCTCAGAATCTTTGTTTTCTTCTGCCCATCAAATTCTGTTTCTTCGTTGCGCAAAGAAGCTTCCAACTCACATTTTAAATTGTCTGTTGGTTGCAAACGCATTTGCCTTTGTTTGATTCTCTTTTTATCCTCGTCCGTTGGGGGTGATGGGGAGGGATGCTCCCTCGGACATTGAAAGTAAGGTGCAACCCAGACGATGCGATAGGCCGATGACATCCTCAGTGCTTCCGTATTCTAACAGAGAGTTTCGGCCTTTTCGGAAATGGTTCCCTTGGTTGATACCTTCGTTTGTTGTTGTAAATGTTGTTGTGTTTGTGATCACCATGGGCATTAACAATTGCCCCAAGAACTCTGTCTCTTGTTTAGCTCCGTTCCTGGGAAGATTCTCTTTTCAGCCCTTCAAGGAGAATCCACTTTTGGGTCCTTCTTCATCCACGTGAGTTCTTATTTCTCCTTTGTTTTTGTTTCTCTATTGTGGTGTTGTAGATAGCGATGTGACTGCAATTTCCATTGAAAGCGCTTATAAGAATGCAAAATTTATATTTCTTAATTTTCTCCAAGATCATTCACTTTAGAACAACTTCTATAAACTGAATTATTTTGCTTTGTTTATATTTCATGGAATATTTCTCCAGAAGTGTCAACCTGTTTCTTATGGAACAGCTGTAGGTTCATAGAAAGATTACTCTTGATCATTTTATAACATATAATGTGACTCTCTGTGGATAACTGGCTGGAGGATTTTTGTGCAGTGGTTGAAATTTATTCATTCTTCGTTGTGAGAATTGGCATAAGGTTCCTTGTTAGGGAAAAAACAAATAATTCTCTGTAAGTAAACACACTTTCAGATTAAGCTTAAGTGCTTAACTAGCAGTTGACACATTGGATTAAGACAATGGATGACTTAACACCTTTCACTATGGTTGATATTGTCAAAAATTGGAAGCAAGTGGCAGTGATATGATCTGCCCGTCTAGTAGAAATCACTAATTGCAGATTTAGTCGAGTTTATTGTGAAAGGAAAGAGGGGGAAGATGAAGATTTCAGTAGTAGAGAAGGAAGGAGAAGAAGAAAAGAGTAGGAAGTCAACCAGGATTGTAAAATTAATCCTACCCGCCTACCTCTCATTATATTTATACTTAACTTAAAGGATGATATATTACAAGGATGCTCTTAGTAGGGCGGCTACTAATATAGGTCACAACTTAGAAAAACATAAACTAATGGGCCTAAAGCCCAACAACTTCCTAACAAAATAAAAAACAAACCGGACCAACTCAATACTCCCCCTTAAGTTGGGAGTAAATGTCACACATTCCCAACTTGCGTAGGTCATGCTCCAGCTTGTTCTTTGCAACACCTTTTGTGAGAACATCAGCGAGCTGCAGATCAGAAGCAACGTATGGAAGATAAACTTTTCCAGAAGTTACCATTTATTTGATAAAATGTCTATCCACTTCAATGTGCTTAGTTCGGTCATGCTGGACTGGGCTATGGGCAATGTGAATTGCTGCTTGGTTATCACAGTATAGCATCATAGGTTCTTCTGCCTGTACACCAATTTCTTCTAACAAGGAACGGATCCAGAGAAGTTCAGAAACTTCATGTGCCATGGCCTTGTATTCGGCTTCAGCACTTGATCTTGCCGCCACTGTTTGTTTCTTACTCTTACATGAGACAAGGTTACCTCCAACAAGGGTGCATACTTCTGAAGTTGATCTTCTGTCACCAAGGCATCTTGCCCAATCTGCATTTGTATAAGCCTCTAGTTTCAACTGTCCATGATCAGTAAACAATATGCCTCTGCCTGGGTGTCCCTTCAGATAAGCAAGAATCCTATCAACTGCCTCCCAATGCTGGACTCGTGAGCATGCATGTATTGACTTACTACACTTACTGCGTAGGAAATGTTTGGTTTTGTCATACACAAGTATAGCAACAGACCCACAAGTCTCTGATATCTCCTTATGTCCTTTATTGGTTTACCTTCTAATGCATTGATTTTATGGTTCTGATTAATAGGGGTGCTGATTGCCTTTGTTCCAAGCTTCCCTGTCTTTTGAAGAAGATCCAAGACATACTTCCTTTGAGAAATAAAAGTTCCATGTTTTGATCTTCCAACTTCAATGCCTAAGAAGTATCTCAGTTCTCCAAGATCCTTAATTTCAAATTCTTTATGTAGGTTCCTTTTCAGACCATCAATCTCACTCAGATCATTCCCGGTGACAACAATATCATCCACATAAACAATTAGGACTGACACCAAAGATCCCCTTCGCTTCACAAACAAGGTGTGATCAGATTGAGTTTGAGTGTAGCCAAAAGCAATAAAGGCCTTTCTGAATCTGTTAAACCATGCTCTGGGAGATTTTTTCAAGCCATAAAGTGACTTCTTAAGCCTGCATACTTTTTCCTTTTCAGTATCATTGTAAAAGCCAGCAAGAAGATCCATATACACTTCTTCTTGCAGATCCCCATTTAGGAAAGCATTCTTTACATCAAGTTGAAACAAGGGCCAAGAGTATGAGGCAACAAGAGAAAGAAATATCCGAACAGAGGTCATCTTTGCAACTGGTGCAAAGGTCTCTAAGTAATCAATGCCATATGTCTGTATGTACCCTTTTGCAATAAGTCTTGCCTTGTACCTTTCTATACTTCCATCTGCCTTATATTTTACTGTGTAAACTCAGCTGCATCCAACAGTCTCATTGCCTTTTGGTAGATCCACAATGTTTCATGTCTGATTCTTAATCAAAGCTGCCATCTCTTCCTACATAGATGTCTTCCACTCAGGTTTGAAGAGAGCCTTACTAACACCCTTGGGTATAGACACTGAATCAAGAGAGGAAAGAAAAGCACGGTAGGAAGGAGAAAGTCCATTGTAGGATAAGTATTGTGAAATACAATGAGCAATACACTTTCTCTTCTCTTTTCTGAGAGCAATAGGGAGATCAATGTTATCTGTAACAGTGTTAGTAGGATCAATGGTGTCTCCAAGGAATCGACAGGAAGTGATGTGAGTTCTGCTGTAGTGGAATCAACCTCCTTGTGAAGTCTCTGTCGTAAGTAATGTTGAGAAGCAGAATGCAAAGGAGGTGGCAAGGTAGGTGACACAGGGTGGTGGTCAAGCACAAGAGTAGACATAGGGACTGGAACTGGGAGAGGAATAGACTGTTGACTCACTTCCCCAAAACACCCCCTGAGAAGGATTCTTTGAGAAGAAGTACGTGGATTCAAAAAAGGTGACATCCATGGTAACATACTGGCTCCCAGAGGCTGGATCATAGCAGTAATGCCCTTTCTGATTCTCTGCATATCCAAAGAAGACACACTTCTTTGCCTTGGGATCAAGCTCTGAGCGGTGAGGACCAAGGATATGTGCAAAGCAGATACACTCAAACACCCTGAGAGGAATATGAAACATCTCCCCCTGAGGAAAAAGGAGACTGAATGGGGTGCTAAATCCAAGTATACGAGAGGGCATCTTGTTAATCAGATATACTGTTGTGAGAACTGCATCACCCCAAAACCGAACTGGAACTGTAGATGTGATCATCATGCTTCTTGCAATCTCAACAATGTGTCTGTTCTTCCTTTCTGCAACACCATTCTGCTGTGGACTGTAGGGACAACTGCTCTGATGGACAACACCATGTTCTAACAGATATGAGGCAAGGTGTCTTTCAAAATATTCCTTGGTATTGTTGGATCTGAACACCTTTGTTATTGTTCCAAACTGTGTTAGTACCATCTGATGAAATTGCCTCACCAAGGATGGTACTTCATCGCGGGATCTCATAAGGTAAATCCAAGAGTATCGTGAGAAATCATCCACAAATAAGAGAAAATAGCGATAGCCTTTCATAGAAGGAACATGGTAAGGGCCCCACACATCCGAATGAATAATATCAAAAGAAGAACATCTTTTATTATTAGGTTTAAATGAATGTCTACAATGCTTTCCAAGTTGACAACCTTAACACTCCAGACTTGACAAACTAACAGACTCAAAAAGTTTTGGAAACAAAAAACTCAAAGAAGAAAAAGGTAAATGGCCCAAACGATTATGCCAAAGCATAATTTGACTCATAGACCCCGACTCACTATCCTTGCTGACATGATGACTCTGATGAGGAGGAAGTACATCTAGGAGGTAGATTCCATTCACTTCACGACCACTCCCAATCGTCCTCTTTGAATCCAGATCCTACAAAATACAATGACCAGGAGAAAAAATTACTGAGGAATTCAGGTTCTTAGTCAAACTACTAGCAGATAACAAATTAGTGCTCAATTTCGGAACATGAAGGACAGAGGGTAGAGAAATAGAATCACTAATATTGACAGATCCCTTCCCAGCAATAGGAACATGGGATCCATCAGCTGTGGAGACCCTATCTCTGCCAGAACTGAGCTGGTAAGTTGTAAAAATAGTGGAGCTCTGGGTCATGTGTTATGAGGCTCCGGAATCTATAATCCAATGAGGTCCCTCCTTACCTGAAGTAGAAACATAATTTTCAGTGACGTGTGAACTACCTGTGTGGACAAAGGAAGTAGAGTGGACTCCACCAATGCCACTTGTACCTTGTTGTTCGCTTGCGGCTGAATTGGAACTGGCTGTATCCCGCTGGTTCAGAAGTAACCCATACCTCTCAAGTTCGGCCCTTACTGCAACAGTTGCAACAGACTCCAGAGCAGCTGTAGTAGGAGGGGCCGAATGTCACCAGTAACTGCCATGTGTGCATTTCCCTTCTTATTTTTCAAGTGAAGCTTCTAGCAAGTATCTCTTGTGTGTTTAGGCTTCTTACAATAGTCACAGATCAAATCTCTTTTATCTTCCTTCTCGATTTCACTGCCACCTCGATCTCCACTTTGTTTAGGTTTCACAACACTTACCATGGCTGACTGATCAGGAATAAGGTTTTTCATCATCACATCTCTCTTGCACTCCTCTCCTGACACAAAGGCATATGCTTGGGAGAGAGTAACACTGTCCCTGGAAAGAAGGTGCTGTCGTGCAATATCATACTCAGGATTAAGGCTAACAAGAAATTCAAACACCCTATACTTCTCTAGATGTTTCTGATAGGTAGCTGCATCCTTAGTGGTTTCCCAAGCAAATGTCTCTAATGGTCAATCTCCTGCCACAGGGTTTTAAGGGCTGAAAAATAGGCTGCAACAGATCTATCTCCCTGCTTTGTAGAAATAATCTGATTTCTCAACTGATAAGCCCTAGCAACATTCTCCCTCTGTGAATAGGTTTCTGCAACCTCATCCCATATTTCCTTAGCTGTATTTGCCCATAACAAATTTTTACTTATATGGGGCAACATGGAATTATACAACCAAGTCATCACCATATAATTCTCCTGTACCCACCGGGAGTTGCTAGTTTCGGGTTTCACCTCTTCACCAGTGATATACCCTAATTTCCCACGAGCACCAATGGCCATCTTTGTAGATTGTGACCATTCTAAGTAATTTGCACCATCCAACCTAACTGTAGTAATGGTCCCAGCCCCAAAAGGGTCTCCAACACCTCCTTTTACTAGTTCCATTTCACTCCCAGGCTTATTTTCAACTCCGTGGCCCTCCATGCTTCTCAAAAAATGTAAAGAAAATAACTGAAATTTGTAACAAAATCAAACAAAACACTTTTTGGAACCAACAACACCTTTCTGGTGTCCTAGACTTTCTTCCCACAAAAGATTCATTTTCTGTGGGATGGGAGAAGAGAGAGAAGAGGCAGCCGCTCTCTCTAGAAGCCTCCAAATCAGGCAGGACTTGAATCGCCCCTTACAAAAAACTCCACCCAAAAAATTAGGGCGCCACTTCCTAGGTCAAAATTGAAGAGTCCAACAGAAACAAGATTCTTCCCCTTTCTCCAGTTTTTCTTGATTTTGATAAGAAACCCTAGACCAGCTACAGGGCACACAGATCCACAAAAAAAACTCCAAAAATTGGGCTTACCTGAGAGCTTCAATCAGCCTCTTAAATCACCATGCAGTCGGCCGATTTAGGGCTGCATGAGAGAACAACTTCAAGGAACCTTCGGCTTACTCTGATACCAAGTAGAAATCACTAATTGTAGATTTAGTCAAGTTTCTTGTCAAAGGAAAGAGGGGGAAGATGAAGATTTCAGTAGTAGAGAAGAAAGGAGAAGAAGAAAAGAGTAGGAAGTCAACCAGGATTGTAAAATTAACCCTAGCCGCCTACCTCTCATTATATTTATACTTAACTTAAAGGATGAGATATTACAAGGATGCCCTTAGTAGGGCGGCTACTAATATAGCTGAACAGTCACAACTTAGAAAAACATAAACTAATGGGCCTAAAGCCCAACAGCTTCCTTACTAAATAAAAAACAAACCGGACCGGCTCAACACATCTACTTGTTGAAAGAATACTTTGGTGTGTTTTCTAAGATGAAATTCCTGATTTCAAAATGGTTTGATGATCTAGTTTTGCAAAACTTATATTAATTTTCTGGTCTGTAAAAGTGTTTTTCTGGTTCCATCTTGGTAGAGGACTGACACTGGATTCTTACAGGAATAAGTTTTTTCCCTATCATTGTTAGTGCTAAGTATTTGGGGCAGAACAGAAGGATTATGTAGCAAGTATTTAATTGGATTTTGATACCTATTGAATACTTTGGGCTCTTCAGGTGGCTTGACCTGACATTTTTTAAAGTCCAGATCAAACTGTAATTAAGTTAGATTCAGAACACAACTATGCAGCTATCCTCACAATTGTATAGCAGTCTAGACAACCGTGTGGTAGATTGAGCTCCTGCATAGCACTATGACTTCTGCTCCTAGTAGGATTCAGAGTCATTTGATTTTGGACCAAAATCATAGTTGGTTCAATCTAGGAACCCTATGGGCCGAAGTGCACTTGTTCTATTCTTCTAATGAGTTTAAGCTTAGTCTCATTTGTATAGGAGATAGGTTTGGGAAAATTCTAATTCTTCTCATCTTCTGTAAGCCTGTTTGGGAGATGTGTTGAGTATATAATGGGGGGGGGGGTTCTCTTTGCCCTTGGGTACGATACTTAATTGATAAGATCGATTGAGAAAAAATGAACCTTAATTGTGAAAATCATATTGGATCTTAAGGTTCTTAAGAAGAAACCCTAGTTTGAGAGCTCGTTCGGGAGGGCTTTTGCATTGATTAAGCTACGTTGACTGAGTGGCTTTGAAGAAGCTACCAGAACCAGTTTCATTGGAAAGTTGATTTCTCAGCTGAACAATGGTATTTTTCGGATTTTTGGGGTTTTCACCCAACACAACTCCCTGACTTTCTGTGTGGGGCTTACCTTGGAACGTTGGAAACTGCTGTGGGAAAGCCTTCCCAAATGGGCACCAAGTTCCAGAGCTCTGGAAGCAATTTGGAACAAAGGGGAATCAAACTAAAGATAACGAAAGGAGTTGTGCCACCTACAACTTGGCTTGATTGAAGAACAAAGGTTATGAAGTGAGCATCGTAGGAAACTTCTACACTTGGCTTATCAAAAAAAAAAAAAAAAAGAAATCTTCAACACTTGTGGAAGTTTGATTATTAGGTATGTTCATTGTTTTGGCCAACTAATTGAACAAGTCTCTTTGGGGATTTTGTAAGGAATCATTCTTAGGCACATGGTTGTCAAGGTGACGCCTAGGCAACAAGGCGCCCTTGGAGGCTCGCCTCGCCCAGTCGCCTAGCAGTTTTGTATATTGTCTTATAAAATACTTTTATATTGTTACTTTTTTGAGATTATAATTATAAAATAGACATTATTAAACAAACATATTCATTTTTTTGTGTTTATAAACTAATTTATTTTTATTATTTTCTTATTTGTTAGGGTTTAATCAACACAAACATTACTAACTGCTGTATTGAACCCCTCAAAGATTTCAGAATTTGAACCAATAAGTAAGGGAAAAACTTAAAAGTTTTGTCTAATCAACACTATTTTTTTTCTTTTTTCTTTTTTTGTAGAAGGTAATGTAATTTTATTCAAATAAAAAACTCAATTGCAGACTGAAATTCAGACCCAAGAAGGCAGTCTGAAAAACAGCTGGGGTTACAACCTCCACCAGGAGCAAGACTGATACAAATCGGACAAGCTTAGATCTCTGAACTCCCCAGAAGTGGAAATCCAAGAAATCAGCTTGCCCACTGCTCTCTGAATTACATCATCAAGCCCTTTGGATGATGATGTGTCTAATCAACACATTTCTTCCTCCTCATCTTCTTCTTCTTCTTCTCCTTCTTCTTCTTCTTCCACCTTTTCTTTTCTTCTTTTCCTATAACAAAAATAGGGGTTCAGTCCTCATATTTTTTGAATTTTCTTTTCTTTCTTCTTTTTCTTCTCATAAATATGTTGATTTTCTAGACATGAATATGAAGTTTATAATTTTCATTAAGGAAAGATGGCTATGGAACCTAGGGAACTACCCAGGATATGTATTTTTCACTTAAAAAAATCCATCACCTAGAGCCTTGCCTTGGCGCCTTGAAAACCATGCTTGGGCAAGGGAGAACCCCTTAGAAAGAGAGTGGTTGATTGGGAAGATCGGATTTTATGCAAATAGAAGGCTCGTTTATCTCCAAATCTCCCTTCTTACAGCTCAAACCTTCCAAAGGCCTAAACCCTTAATTTCAACTCCTTTGAAGGAAACTTATTTAATATTTGAATGTACTAATTGCTATCACTAGTAACTATTATGACATTAGCATATATAATAAGAACAGTAACATACAACTCAGTCTTCTACACAAATAAGGTGTGATCAGCCTAACTCTGGATAAATCCTAGCTTCTTCATTGTGTGACTGAAACTCTCAAACCAAGCTCTTAGATACTACTTAAGCCCATCAATTACTTTTTTCAATTTGCAGACCTTTCATTCTTGACTAATAAAAATCCAGGTCAAGTGATCATGTAAATTTCTTCCTTAGGATTACCATGCTGAAAAGTATTCTTTAAATCAAATTGATGAATTAGTCATGACTTGTTAACAACTAATGAGATGCTTACCCTAATGAAGTTCATCTTGACAATAGGTGCAAAGTCTCCTAGTAGTCATTTATATGTTTGCATAATTCTCTTATCCACTAGCTATGATTTATTCTTGTCTATACATTCATTAGTCTTCTGTTTCAAAATATGTATCCACTTACAGCCAACAACCTTCTTTCCATGTGAAAGATCAACCATTTCCTAGGTATAGTTTTTTACAAGTGCTCTCATCTTGTCAGCCATAGTTTCCTTCCACTTGTTGTGATTCAAGGCCTCTTTAATACTTTAAACTACATTTGTTTGCAGTGTAAATATAGGATTGGTGTTATTTTACACTTTGATCTGGTTTTTATCCGTTTGGGCGAAGTGTAAATAACCACCCAAAATTGATGTAAAACTCCACGCAGATTGAGTTTTACATCGATAATTGAGGGGAACTTACCTCTAATAATAAAAACAATGTAAAACTTTACATCGAAAATAATCGGTTCCCATTTACACTTTTTTAAACCAATCGGTGCAGAACTCCATGGTGTAAAAGTGTATTTACATCGCTTTCAACTACAGCTTTAAGGAATAGAAACATTAGAAAAGGATGAAGTGAAAGTATGAAAAGAGGAAGACAAGAAAATTAGAACAACTCCAATGTATGCAGGTTTATAGAAGGTATACGCATAGACAAGTTGTTCCCCCTTTATCTTTGGAGCCTTTTGCACAACAGGTTATGATGAGATGATGGGTTTTGATCCTCCTATTCCATTGTCTAGGTTACCAATGATTTGATTAATCAGCACTTCTTCTTGGTTTTGTTTTTAATCAAATATCCTCCTATTCCTTTCATTCCTAATTGCCCAAATAACAGCCATGGGAATAGCTGACCAAAGAATTTGCCCTTTTTATCATACCTCCAACTTTCCAACTTTCTAAAAGGGTCTTAACTGAGGCAGGGAAACAAGCTTGGAGAGAAGTGGCTTTGAGAAAATGAGACCAGATTTTAGCAGAAAACTTGCAATGCATAAACAAATGTTTGGAAGTCTCTGTCTCTTGGTTGCATAGCTCACATAGGTAGTTAGGAAAATTCAGACCTTTCCTAACCAATAAAGCTTTCGTGAGGCATCTCTCTTCTGCAGCCAATCAGGAGAAAAACTTGATTTTCAATGGAGCAATCCCACTCCATGTGGCTTTACCAGGAAAACTGTTACAACTCTGAACTCCCTATCATTAAAATTCCTTCTAAATGAAGGAACCTAAGGCACTAAATCACCTTGGGTAGCATAGAAGGCTGCCACTGAAACCTCTTCATCTGAAGCTAGTGAAAATAGATCTGGAAAAACTTCCATGAGAGGCAAATTTGTGCACCAATAGTCTTTCCAAAACTTCAGTCTATCGCCCACCCCAGCCTTCTGATTGATCCCTTTAACAAAGTGTAGGTAAGCTTTATAAATTCTTTTCCAAACACCACACCATTAAGAGCGACCAGAATTAGCTGCAACCCAACCATTGTTGTGAAGGCCATATTTCTGTACAATAATGATCCTCCACAAATCATTTGGAATCTCCAAAACACCTGCCCAAGAGTGCCATGTTAAAGAGTTTTAGCTTCCTTATGCCCAAACTCCCTCTTTGAAGGGTTTACAAAGCTGCTCCAATTCACCAAACGATATTTTCGAGAGTCCTTCCAACAAATCCATAAGAAATCTCTCATAGCTTTCTCAATCTTTGTAGCTATTTATACTGGTATAGGGATGAGGGACATTAAGTACACTGGAATATTGGCTAGAACACATTTTATCAAGGTCAACTTGCCCCCTTTTGAAAGGTATCTTATTTTCCATGAAGCCAATTTGTTCTTCACCTTCTCCACCACTAGGGTCCATATGTTTTTTTTTGAGGTGCATTTGGTCCTCAGTAGTAGACCACAATACTTAGAGGGTAGAGTACCTAGTTTACAACCAAGCAAGTTTGCCAACTCATGCAAATTTTCCACTTCCCCTATTGCCACCTTTTCACTTTTAGCAAGATTTACTTTCAGCCCTGAAACCACCTCAGACCATACTAACAAGTGCCTTAGATGTAACACTTGTTCAGCTTTAGCATTGCAGAAAAGGAGTGTATCACCAGTAAATTGGAGGAGGGCAAAACTCACACCTAAATTGTTGATAGCAAAGCTCTCCAGGAAGCCTCCTTCTACCACCTTAGCAGTCATCCTGCTTAAACCTTTCATCACCATCAAAAATAAGAGTGGTGAGAGGGGGTCACCTTGCCTCAAACCCTTGGAGCTTTTAAATTTTACTTTGGCTGACCCATTTAAGAGAATTGAGAACTTGGTTGTAGTAACATAAACCTTCATCGAATTTCTCCATTTCTGTCCAAAGTGCATCCTGGCAAACATATAATCTAGGAAAGCCTAATTCGCGTGATCCTTCCTTGCAGCTCTGGAAGGAATCCAAAGAGCAAGGGAACTAAATATCAGACGTTTGGTCCTGGAAGGTGATTCGAAGGTGGTGATTAGTTGGTTGAAGAAAGAGGAATATGGTTTGTGGAGCTATAACAATGAAAAGAAAAACATCTTATGGCTGTGTAGGGACAATGAGATACAATACAGCTGGGTGAAGAGGACTGCTAACTCATTTGCAGATGGGCTGGCCAAGCAAGGGGTGAATAGGGAGTCTATCTTTTGGACTAACTTTTAATTTTCTTTCATTGTATTTGTTGAAGGGGAGCTAAGACATTTTATCTCCCCCTTTTGTATCTAAAGTTTCACAAATCTTCACATCATTAATAAAGTTTTTGTTATTGATAAAAAAGCCTAATTCACGTGATCCTAGGCTATCTCAAGATCAATTTTTCAAATAAGACCCTTCTGTCACTGGTTCTCCTTGAGTCTATTAACTCATTAGCTATTAGGACCCCATCTTGGATCTGTTTATTATGAATGAAAGCCCCTTGAGAGAGGAAGTGTGTCCTTGAGAGATTTAAGAGCTTGGTAAGCTATAGTATTTCTTAGGCATTGAAATAGCAAGAGATAAAGATGGTACCTTTATCTCTCAGAGGAAGTGTGTGCTTGACTTGCTACATGAGACTAGGAAACTTGGGGCCAAGCCTGCATCTACTCTTATTGAATCACAAATTGTTTGCTTTAGAAGGTGATCTATTACCTGATTGGGGGGGGGGTTATTTTGGAGGCTTGTGGGAAAGCTACTATATCTCTATATGGCTTGGCCGGACATTTTCTATGCTGTGAGTGTTACTAGCCAGTTTATGCATGCTTCCAGAGGCACCCACTTAGTGGCTATTGGGAGGGTTTTGTGCTACTTGAAGGGTATACTTGGCAAAGGGATCTTGTTTGCTAATCATGGGCATCGGAGGATATAGGCATATATAGATTCTGATTAGGCAGGTTGCGTTGATGATAGAAGATCGCATTTGGTTGTTGTACTTTAGTAGATGGAAATCTAGTCTCTTGGAGAAGTAAGAAGCAGGCAGTGGAGGTTAGATCTTCAGCTGAGGCTGAGTATAGAGCCATGGCTCATGTAGTTTCTGAGTTGTGTTCTGAGATCTCTATTGGGAGAGTTGGGCATAGAGCATGACAAACCTATGATGTTGTATTGTGACAATCAAACAGCTATGTATATAGTTCATAATCCTATCTAGCATGATAGAACAATACACTTAGGTGGATGGACACTTCATTAGAGGGAGAATTACTTTTAGGGAAGTTTGCCTACCTTTATTGAATTTGAGGAGCAATTTGAAGATGTTTTGACCAAGGGATTTCCAAAGCCTAAACTACAATAGTATGTAAGCAAGCTGGGCATGATTGACATCTATGCTCAGCTCGAGGGGGAGTTTTGAGCTATTGGGTTGTAGGCTTTATTCTTATCTCTCTTTACTAGTGTAAGAGCATGTGCTACACATATGTGCAAGCAAGTATTAACCATACATGACATATGGTATTTGAATTTAACTTTTATGACTTGTATGGAACCCAATGCAAGTATTCCCTTTATATAGTATAGATGTTTATGGGCCTAAGTTAGTTGATTGTCTCTTAAGTGATTATTAGTACAGCCACCCTATTAAGGGCAATCTTGTAATTGTACATTATTTTATGATTAGAACTAATAAAACACAATTAGAAGGGGGGGGGGTTGGAGACTGCTTGATTCTCTTCTCCTCAAAAACCCTATTTCTCTCTCTCAACTCTTCTCTTCTCTGCTCATTTTTTCTTAATTAAATTAATAAACCTTTGTTGTTTATTTTACTTCTTAATACTATTTTTTTATCAATAACCACACTTCATTAATTAATCACAAAAATATTACAAGGATGAAGATAAACTTTCTTATCTTCCAGCTGGAGCTTGAGCTCCCAAGAACAAAAATGGAAAAAATTACACTTGTGCCCAAAACATTAACTCCCTCTTGACTCCTTGCTTTGCTAACCCATCAGCAAAGGAGTTAGCTGACCTTTTCACCCAGCAGATCTTAATTTCCATCTCTTGAACAAGGCATCTAAATTTCCTCCTCTCATTACTGTACATCCATAAACTGCTATTTTCTTTGTTCAGCCACCCTACCACCTCCTCCGAGTCCCCTTCAATGATGAGTTTTCTAATATTCATCTCCTTAGCTCTTTGGACTCCTTCCAGAACTGCAAAAATCTCAGCCCTGAGAGAATCACCCACTCCAATTGGGCCTGAAAATAGAGCTGAAACCATCCCATTCTCATCCCTAAATACACCTCCAATCCCCGATTGTCCTGGATTCCCCCAACTACTCCCATCAAAGTTAAGTTTTCAAAAACCGGCCAGTGGGGGGGGGTGTCCAAGACACACTCATTATTGTTTTGGGCTGGGTGCAGTTAGCAATCTCACTCCTCTTCCTCAATAAATCATCCACTGTGAAGTCTGTAAACAGCTTTGAAGATTTCAGCCAGTGTACAGCCCTTATATGGGTCAATTCTTTCAATTCTTCACTGTCCCTCTCTTCTTCAGAGAAGATCCTGGAATTTCTTTCCTCCCACAAAGCCCAACATACCACAGCCCTCAACATCTCCACATGGTTCTTCCCCTTTTCAATCGGCACCTGAAGAAGGAAGGGGAAAAAGGCTTTGCAATTTTGTTGGAGGATTCCAACTACCCCCAAAGAGGGATAATCCCCACACCCAAATGGACTTAGCAAACTGGCAATTTACCAATAGATGAAAACCAGTTTCACCATCCACTTTACAGAGAGCACACCAGTTAGGGGATAAACAAGTCTTGGGCCACTTTACAGAGAACACACCAATTACTTCTTAATACTGTTGGCCAAAGCATGAATGAACCTTGGAATCCATCTGAATGAGATGTTCCTTCTTAAGGTCTAGGCTCTTACCTTTCTAATGAACTGTCTCCATTCTCCATAATAACCCATTTTAAAGCAGTCAATGATCACATCTGAGTCTTCCTCCAGATACCTACCTGAAGTTTTAGTAGCCAATATTATGTCCAAATACCTTTGATTTTGTTATATGTGGTCTACTCAGTGAGCATACAATCATGCAGCTCAATTGGGATTTGAGAGTCATTGCTAGCTGTGTATATATATGGTTTTGTGATGGGAATTAACAATTATCATTTTTAGGTTATCTATGTTTTTTGAAACAGTAAGGTATGACTTCAATATTTAGATTCCTCCTAATTGTCATGAGATTTATACGAGTAAGAGTTGATTTTAGGAATTTATTTTTATTTGTTTTTGAAATTCAGGCAAAATATTTAATGGGTAAAAGGGTACTTTTAGAAGCTAAGTATGTTACATGGACTCTTTTAAAGAGGCAAAGTCTCTATATGGGATACATGTTTGATTCTAGCACTTCACGGATTTTAGAAAGGACATACATGCATATGGATTTTGTCTTTTTCCTTGCTTATTTGGCATAAATGAACACCTAATATACATAATGAATTCAATCTTTTCTTATTTGTAGGTAATAAGGACAAACTTTTAGATCGTGATTGTGTATGGGAATATGATGATAGACACAAGATAAGAATTTTTTAACAGCAAATTTCAATTTCATTGTCTATGGTTTTATCACTTTGCCAAGTCATACTCCTAAAACATGCATCAAATTCTGACTCCCATGTCTGTGTCCATGCAAAACTATCGTTAAGAGTTTTAGTTATTTTGAAGTCTTTCCATTTGTAGTTATGGTGTGGAGATTCATTCAGAGTCCAAGTTCAGGAAATAAATCTATTAATGAGGGTTGTGAATTTTGGACTAAATAGTTAGTTTGAAATCTTTCTATGTATTTATTGGCTTTCAAAGTCAATAGGACTCTTTAGCAAAATAAAATGACAAAAGTGGATTAAAAAGTTTCAAATAAATATTTTGGCTCAGGCGCTTCTTTTGTTTGCTATAGGTTCCATACAACTTGGGTACGGTTCTCAAAAAAAAAAAAAAAACTAGGTTGTGATGACTCCAAGAGCTTTGGTTCAATAAAAATGTATTTATCTGATTCTTCTTCCATAAGAGTCTTGTTATTCTTATAATTTGTCTCTTTTAACTTCCTCTTGAAATTTCTGCACTGTTTTAATTTCATTTCATTAATTACTAATCTTGATTCTTATTTTTTTATCAGTAACAATCAAATATTTTATTAAGTTATTTAGAAGGAATGACATACAATATTTGTGTGCCAAGCACAGCGATGATTGACAAGCAGTAGCTAGTCCTCTTTTGTATTCCATTCTCATAATCCCTCCTTTGGGGACCAGCCAACCAGCTGGCTGTTCTTGATGTGCACCTGTAAAAAATATGGATCTCTTTATTCATCTTTCAGATTTCCCTTATAACATGTCTGTATTTCCTTGATCCAGTCCAATCTCTTGATTCTTGTTTATATGCTGATTATTGATTACCTGGACTGCTATCATGATCCATGATGCTGGTCTTCTTAAATTAGATATTGAGTTCATGGCTAAAAACCTTTAACCCTAAACCTTTTGACTTAACTCTAGAATCTTTGGTCCTACTCCTAAGTTTTTTTTTTCAGGCCTACTACCCTAAATCCTAGTTGTTCTTTAGATGCCACCAAACAATACTTTTATTAGTTTCTTGGTTCTCATATTCCATTTATTAGATATTTGAAGTCTCACTGCTTTATTTTGAAATCTGAATTCATAGGAACCAATTCTAGTAGAATCAAATTCACAAGTAGTGACCGGGTGACTGTATTTGACATCTGTAACTCTAAGTAATAAATACTAAAAATTTATGCTAATTTTGTTTCTGAAGGAGTTTCTATGTTAAATTACTTGCCATTTGACATAAGACCTAAATTGTGAACTATGAACAACTGGATTCTTTTTATTAAAAACATTCTCCTAATATAATTAAAGCATATACTAAAGAAGGGGGTTGCATCTAAACAGTTGTTGTATGTTGATTCCTTCAGGCTACAGAAGATGGGGGCTCTAGACGTGAGTAAAGTGGTCCATGAACACCAGGCATGGCGCCTTATTACTTGCATTTGGCTACATGCTGGGGTTTTTCATATTCTTGCCAATATGTTGAGCCTTTTGTTTATTGGAATTCGGCTTGAGCAGGAATTTGGATTCGGTATGTATCTAAAGTTTTCCTTTTCATTATATTATTAATACTATAATATATCAACTCTTAAAAATTTTCTAGTTCTGTGAATTACATAGTTTAATGTTTATAGAAGGTTTATGTTGAAAAGGTTTTGCACTGGATACCCTCATCTTAGTGGTTCATCATATCGTGGTTACTGAGAAGTTCATATTCTTGAGGTAGAGGGTAGATTTGTCTTCTATATTTATTCTTGGGTTAAAGACTTAAACCTCCCCTGATATTTCACCTAAATACTGAAACATCCCCTCACTTTTCAAATTGGACTTAGGCCTCCCCTCTTAGATGACATCAGTGGACAAAAATCTTCCATTTGTTAACTCTCTGTACATGTCTGTTAGCACATGACATCATTTGTGGTTTTAATTTTTTGAAAATTCCGATTTGCTCTTTATTACCTCTCTTTGGTTAGTTGGTTTGGTTGTCTTGCATGGACAGAAACCTCCCCCTACAGAGAACAGGCAACATTGAACAAAGGGCCTTGCTCATAAAAAAAATCCATTTTTGGTAGCATTTTTTTTTGTAAATATACACAAACAAATGTGAACGTCAAACAAACCTTTTTGCAGTTAGATTTCTGATTTCAAATTTTTGGGTAAATTGCTGAAACCTCTCCTGAAGTTTCTGACTGTTGCTGAAACCTCCCCTGAACTTTCTGATACAGTTGCAAATAGACGCCCTATGTGGAATCCTCTAACAAGAGCCATGAAAATGTCCAAAATAGCCACAAAGCTACTATTGAAACTGGTTTCTATGGAAAAAAAATACAAACTTTATGAACAACAGAAAAAGAGAATTTAAAGTTGCAACTTTACCTTCGAGTGATTGATATGAAGGTAAAATCTGGAAAATAAATCAATTCCAGAAAAGAGATGGAAAGGGTTTGAGGTGGTGATTCATATGGAGAGAAAAATTGCAAAATAAATATTTTCTCAAAAGTAACTGAATGGGTACTTTGAACATTTTATGCCTCTTTTTAGAAGATTCTACCAGAAGGGGTCTGCTTGCAACTATATCAGAAAGTTCAGGGGAGGTGTTTGCAATTACCAAACTTCAGGGGAGGTTTCAGCAACAACCAGAAACTTCAGGGGAGGTTTTAGCAATTTACCCTTATTTTTAATTAATTTACATGCAGGATGATGGGCTGATTAGTGGATAGATGCAGCTCCTTCAGCGGTCAAATTTTCGTTGTTCCAAGGTTGAAGATGATGTTTTTTCTCTAAACTAATTACAAATTAATTTAATCCAAATTTAACTTGGGGTATATTAGTCATTTTCTCTCTGTTAGAAGTAACGGTTTATAAATCTGAAGGGGAGATATAAGTCCAATTTAAAAAGTGAGGGGATGTTTCAGTATTTAGGTGAAAAATCAGGGGAGGTTTAAGTTTTTTGACCCTTCATTCTTTTATATGTAACAGCCAGGGACATGATTTTCTTTTCAGCAGTGTTATATAAACAAAAAGGGGGACTGCATACGATCCCCAAGATAATTTCTTAACTTCCATTCTTTCTCTTGTCTTTTTTTTCTCTATTATCTCTGCATCTCTTCATGTTGCTTTGTTACTACAAATCATAGTTTCATATTTATTTTATTTATTTGCATTCAAGACAAGTTGATATCAGAGTAGTTCTTTTTTTTTTCTTCTCTGTTCATGAAATCCATACCCAACTAGCACCAGTGATGTTTATGGGAATAAAGGAAATTGATTCATTAAGATCAATTTATCTGGTTTTAGAGTATTTTTGGAGATAAAATTGGTCTGTTTTGGTGCCTAGAAAATATTAATAGATATTTTCCCAAACATCAAGAAAAACCAAAGATAGAAATTAGAAAATATGTGTTTGTTGAAGCATGTTAGCCTGATTGAGGGTGGTGCTTAAGCATATTTCAATTGATTCTAACATTTATTTAGATATTGATACTTGTTTAGGAGCTTTTGGGGTGTCTAGCAAGAGAGCCCAACTACCCTCTATTTTCCCCTTTTTATTTTTGTGCTAAAGTTAGTTTCACACTGTCCATCCATGAAGATTTTGACTGTAGGTTATCTATACAACAGGCCTCTTAATAATTGAAGGAGATTCTTGAAATTTATTTGGAGTCAATGGATCCCAATGGAAGTGATTCAAAACAAAATCTAGAGTTTGGGGCTGTTTAATATGTGTTTAGGAAGAACTCAAATGCATACATTAGTATCCTAAAAATTGATGGAACAAATTATTTGAGTGGGCATAATCTGCTTACATGTACATAGATGGATGTAGCAAATTGTTTTTTTTTTTTTTTGGTAATGACCAAAAGGTTTTATTAAAATGGAAAAAAGAATTAGAAATTATGGTGAAGAGATTCACTGAAAACATGAGCTAAGGGGTATGAAAAGTGTTGTGATAATGAAGCAACTACTCCCATTCTACATGACAGAGCTAACATATTGAGGTTGATGGGCATTTCATTCAAGAAAGAGTAATCTCTGGAGTAGTTTGTCTTCCATTTATTGCTTCAGAAGGACAGCTAGTCGATATGTTCACTAAGGGTGTTCTCAAGTCCAAACTTGATCATTATGTAAGCAAGCTGGACATTATTATTATTATTATTATTATTATTATTATTATCTGTACTCAGCTTGAGTGGGGGGTGTTGAAAAGTTTTCTTTCTTGAAGTAAAGTGTAGATTCATGTTATATTTATTCATTTATATGTAACTGAAGGGTGCATGGTTGTCTTTTTAGCAGTGTTATATAAATAATTCTCTCCATTCATTCTCTTCTCTTTTTTCTCTTTCTCTTTCTTACCTCTGCATCTCTTCTTGCTTTTTCATTAGAATAGATTTATGTTATATTTAAAGTATCAATTCATTAGAATAGAAAGAAAAAAAGGACCCATGTACAACCAGAGGCTGTAAAATGGGAGAATACAAAATACATTAGACCACTATCCCATTTGTGTTTACAAAAAGGTTTTCATACCAAAGAAGAGAACTAAGGAAAGCACTGTCTATGGCTAGCTGTGCAGATGACCGGGATAACGGCTTCCCAAGTATTTTCTGCCACACTTCCTCCTCTTGGAAGCCTTTGCTTCGAAAAAGCCTTGAGTTTCTTTCCTGCCATATTGACCAGAAAACTGCTCCTGGGACCAATTGCCATAGAAATTTCCCTTTCTTACTCAAACCTTGGGTCCACTAACCTTTTACAAAGGCTTCCACTGATGCTGGGCAGCAACTTTTGATGGCAAATATTCTGAAGATTTTCACCCAAATGTTGTAGGTGAAACTGCAATGCAGCAACAGGTGGTCACCTGATTCTTCTACTCTGTCACACAACACACATTCAGGCGAGTCAATCACCATTCTCCTCCTAATCAGGTTGTCTTTTGTAAGAATCTTGTTCAGATAGGTAGACCAAACAAAGAATGCCACCTTTGAAGGGATATACTTGCTCCAGATTACATAGCAAGGGAAATCCTGCTCGTCCTCTTGAGCCAACTTTTTATAAAAGGATTTTACTGTGAAAAGGCCCTTGCTATCTGCTGACCACACCCTTCTGTCCTCTGTGTTAAAATCAATTTGCATGTTGTACAGCTTCTGGAGTGGCCTTCCAAAAGGTTCAATCTCCTGATCATTCAAAGCTCTTTTAAATTGTGGGCTCCAGACATGATCCCCATTTTGAAACTGCACAGAATCAACGACTTTTGCCTCCTTATCAACTGCAATTGCAAAGAGTTCCGGGAAATCATCCTTTAACAAGTTGTTCCTACACCAGCAATCCATCCAGAACCTCTTCTTGCTTTGTTACTATAAATCACATATTTGTATTTCTTTTATTTATTTGCACTCATGCCAAGTATAGTTGCCATTCAAAATACTTGCTTTTGAATGCTTCCATATTTGCATAATAATTCCATGGGAGCTTAATCAGATTTAGAATCTTGATTTGTCACATGTTGATTTCTAGAGTTTAATATGTTCCCTATTGTATATTTGTATGGTTAGTTTCACCATCAATGGTGCATTAGCATGATGCTTCTTTGCCATTTAAGGTTTTTGAGCTTTTCACTCTTTTGCTCAACTCAAATTATGAAATTGCATTATCTCGTCTATGAACATGCAAACTTGTAACTGATCAAAAAAAAAAAAAAAAAGAAAAAAACAAAAACATGCAATTTTGTATAGCTTGAATTCTTACCCTCTTCTTGCACCATACCTTTTCAGTGCGAATTGGCTTACTCTATTTGATTTCTGGGTTTGGTGGGAGTTTGTTGTCAGCTTTGTTTATCCAATCCAGCATCTCTGTTGGTGCTTCTGGTGCACTTTTTGGATTACTAGGAAGCATGCTTTCAGAACTCATCACAAATTGGACAATATATGTAAATAAGGTATTTATATAATTGTGTAAGCGGAACTAGGACTTGCAGAAATTTTAGTTATCTCCGATTACTTTGTAACACTAGAACATCTAACAGTTTCAAATTCATATGTGCAGTTTGCGGCATTATTAACCCTCATCTTCATTATCATAGCCAATTTGGCAGTAGGAATCCTCCCACATGTGGACAGCTTTGCCCATATTGGAGGATTTTCTTCAGGTTTTCTTCTTGGATTTGTGTTCCTGATTCGACCTCAATTTGGATGGGCTAGCCAAAGAAGTAATCCTCAATATTCTGCACCTTCAATAAAACCTAAGCATAAGATATATCAGTATGTACTGTGGATCCTTTCTCTGATCCTTCTATTTGTTGGGTGAGTTTCTGAAGCTTATTTTAGTTATTCTAAATTTAGTCATATGTGTTTGTGTTATAGTGCATCTGAATGCCATTTTAGTGCCATCATGATTTCTTTGAAAATTTACATTACCCAATCTTGTGGGAGTTATTTGAAATCTTTGTTTTGGGGCAAACTATAATTTCTTCCCTAAAATGTAGATGTTTAACATTATCAAATTTATTTTAATTCATACATATTATGTTTTTCCTCTCCAGTTTCAACTTTTACATCTTTACTTACAAGACTAAAGTTTGTTTCAACAACTAGCTTGCTTAAGTTCTGCAAGGTATAATATTTGTATTAATTGACAAGTTTGCCCCTTAAAACAAGTGATACAACTGTCCGGAATTTTTTAATTCTATGTTTAATAATTTCCATAAACATTTTGTCTTAGAAGCATGGATAAAATTCTAATTAAAAAATTACATCAGAAGATGGATGATATTGATACAACTCCCCAATTTGTAGTTCTTGCTTTCACATTTTCTTTGAGGATAGATGAATGAAAAGGTAGATAAATTAAGGCCAATTTTATGAGACATATAAACAGCCTTTGCATTTTACTTTTTTAAGATGTAACCAAAATATTAAAGAGATATTTTTATCATTTTTGAACTTTTTTATTTTTGCTTTTTAGCCAAGAAAAAAAATCTCTTCCTTTTTCATACTATATTTTGTTAATAATGGCTTAGGCAAATAGGATTCATCAGCCCTCCAGAGAAAATGATAGAATCTTGAAAGCTTCTTTAATTGACAATCCTTTCTATGGCATAAAAGAGATATAGGATCACCATATAAGTGCACAACTAGATTAGAAATTACGTATAAATAGCATAGGATTTTAAAGGACAAGAATATTTATTTTAATGGTCAGTTCCTTGATACAATGCAACCGTACTTTTTGACAGTTTCACTGTTGGCTTGGTTATGCTTTTACGAGGGATGAATGTTAATGATCACTGTTCCTGGTGCCATTATTTGACATGCGTCCCTACTTCAAAATGGAGCTGCAAGTCCGGGCAAATGTACTGCATGGTAACAAATGCTTCACTCAATTTTTCTCCTCATGTTCTTACAATTACTAATTCTGAAACCTTGCTAAGTTGGTAAATTCATTTCTGTCCATCCATCTTGTGCTCAGATTCATCTTCTTCACCTTAGTACCCAATTAGTGTATCCTTCCAGCAAGCAAAGGATAAGAAAGATTACATGGGGACTGGTGGAAATGGTCACCTCCCTTCAATCCTTCATGTCCTGCTCAGCAGGTCCCACTAGGTAGTGGACCCATAACAAGGTCTTCTAGTTCAAGTTTGCCCAGTTGGACAATTCTAAATTTATGGTTCTTTTTGGGATATTTTCTTCATTGTTTTGAGTGCCCAAAAGATGATCTGATCGCCCATGTAATAGACTTGATTGCTTTGATGATTTTGTCTGATGATTTCTGGAATAGATCATATTGTCACCATAAAATGGTAGACCGGGTTATGTATCTGACCTAAACAATTTTGACAATTCTTGTTTGAGTTGATTTCAGTTCATGTCTTTTGATTTTTGCTGGCTGCATGGAACTAACTTGAGCCAAACCCATTTGCAGTCAAGACAAAACGGAGGACGGCTAAATTTGACATGCCAAAGCAACGGGAAAAGCCAAACTTATCAACTTTTGAACCCATCTGACTCGCAGATCAGTACTCTATGTGCTGAACTTTGTTCTTGACATACACATGCATACGGTTGGTTTAAAGAGGCTATGAGAAGGTTGGGGCTCGTTCTTTCAGGCTTTTACACGTAAATGATTCATATGTGCAATATTGTTATTGTATATATATTCAGTGAATAAATACTCTTTCTTTCTGAGCTGGGCTTGTGTTTTCTTTTTTCATATATAGCATTTTTTTAATTGATTAAGAAAAAAGTTGCTAAATTTTCTAATTAAATGCGTGGGAATTTATTAGCTTGCAGGTTATAGACTTTGCTTTACAATTGCTTATGAGTTTTAAGAAACCTAGGCCCAGCCCACGATCAGTCCCGTGTGATTGTTTGATTCTTTGATTAAACCTTCAATGACTGTATGTGGATATTAATTATTGGATTATGCAGAGATTGTTATGTTTTTTATATTAAAATCATAGGAAAAAAGAATTATACATTACTAAGTTCATTAATCGTTGCTCCAATTTCTTCTAAAAAAGGCTTATAATCTTTTCTTACTTGTTTTTTTAAGTGGCAATTATTTATAATTATACCACACTTGAAGTTCTGGTCAAATGCTATGACATCCCCTTGAATTCACCTATTAAAAATGCGGAGATAACATTTGCAACTTTCCAAGAGACCTCTACTAAAAATGCTCAGATAGCATTTACAAACTTTCCAAGAGACACTTATCCCTTTCACACAATGTGTAGTATATGGACAAGAATGCCCTTATTTAACAATTTAAACCCAAATGGTACTTTTTGTAGATTAGAACATGGTAAAGTTGCTCATTTTATTGATCCTATTAATGTGAGTTGGAAGCTTGACATCATTCGAGAGACATTGTAAGATAGTGATGTGGAATTAATTTCAAAGGTCCGACTCCCAAAGGTTGGTTCAGTATCCCAAGGACAAGCTAGTCTGGACTTTCACTCTGCATGGGATGATGGGAGATGTACAACGTCGTCGGTCGGTACTGAAATGGCTTGCGTTGCAGCCTCTCGCCCAAGTGGTTCTTTTATTAGCTCTATCTTGGCTGGTGATATATGCAATTGGCGACACCTCTGAAATGTGCTCATGACATGCTGCCTAGAAGTTCCGGTTAGCAGCAATCATGAGACGTAATCTCTTCATCATCTCCTTCTCTACAGCCTTGGTGCCAAGGCAACGTGGTTTGGGTCCTGCCTGAATTTCAGACCCGTTAAGCATCAATTTCAAAATCTTCGGGATGTGCTTGTGCATTGGTGGCGGACTGATGGAACAGCGGATATGTTTACTTCAGGGGGTATATTTTTCTTCACTATATATGGTTCTTGCAAGAAATGATTCTTGTCTTTGCCGATGTGCCTTTCTTTCCTCAAAGAATCATTATAATGGCCATTCTATTTTAGATTTCTAGTACTCCCCTTGTGAATGGAGGAATCTAGTCCTTGGCCCAAACCGCTATGGTGATTCGTACTTTGATTGCTGGAGAGGCCTTCTACCACACCTTTTTGCTTGATTTGCTATTTACCATGAGAGATGTTCGTGTTCCTAATACATGATTGGGATGTGTTGCGGTGCATTTACAGAGTGCGGATGTGAATTCATTTACCAAGGCCAGGGGATGCCAATGCTGCAGCCCATGAAGTTGTTAGATTTGGGCTTTCTTTAATTTTGCCACATACTTTACTTGGTCGGTTGTGCCTGGTTTTCTTGTTTCTTTCATTGTAACTGATTCTTCATCGAGTTGATGAATGAATTGACACATGTTTTACTTAAAAAAAGGGGTAATTTGACTTCAGTCCACCTCAGAATCGTACAATAAAACAAATATGAGGCAGACTGAACTCAAAAAATGCCAAAAAGAAAAAAAAGAAAAGAAAAAAGTGGTCAGTTAAACTGTTACTATCAAACACCGGCGTATTTACATTTCATTTGGCCCTTCTGATAGTGGCAGGGAAATATAATGCCCGTTTGGGAGGGCTTTCATACAACAACTTTGGCATTCTATTAGCTGAAAAACCTGGAACACTGTAAAGCTATATTTGATAAAATGTAAAACCCTGAAAGTCATTTTTTTGGCTAACAAAACCCAGAAAGCCATAAACAGGTATTTCGAAGCCTTAAAATCGACTTTCTGGTGAAATAGCTTGATTAACGCAGTTGTATTAAAGCGGAAGCCCTCCCAAACGGGCCTATAATCTCCAATTTATGTCCTGGAAGGATTTGGACCCGGACCAATAGAAATAGGGTCGGACTGGTTCGATGTAGAGTCGACCCGGATATCAGTTCTTGCAGAGAGAAAACAAGGCTCACTCGGTAATGGTGGGCATTCTAGGCTTTCTGTACACTTCAATGGACATTGTTCTCCCTTACAACCAGACAAACTTTATCACCATTTATCAACGAGGCCACACAAGCCAAAGAAGTCCGTTATTCCAGGCTATCAATTTCTCAAGCTTTCTCTACCATTTCTCATAAGAAATCTAGCTCTGAAGAACCTTTGTTGATCTTTCTATTTTCTTTCAGTTTAACTCTTATCCATGTTTCTGTAGCTATGTGTCTTTAAGTTTCGAAGATGACGATGGCTGTACGAGCAGCGAATAGCTGCTCCGTCTTTCGCTCTGTTTCTTCGCCTCCTTTCTCCTCGTTTCGATGTCGTCTCTCCCATTTCGCTCCCTCTCGATTTCTCAGAGTCTCAAAATTAAGGTTTCAAGCACCGGCTTCTCGGCCGGAGAAGCTTCTTCCCTATTGGGGCATTCTCAGCTGTTCTGTTTACAGTCTCGTTGAGAGCGTCATGGAAGAGCTCGAAGTGTTGAGGGCGAGGAAGCGAGTTTATGCCAGCAGCAAGTAAGTTCTTCCTATCCCTTCTTCCCCCTTAGCAATTTCTGTTGAAATTGATGCTTTTTCTTAGTCTAATTGTATAAGTTCTCGATGGCAGGCGCCTCTCCACTTTGGTTAATAGCCGTTAAACACATGAGATTGGATTAGTTTATAATGTACTCTCTGTATATATTTATTAGTCTCCAAGTCTTTAATTAGTTCCTTGTTAGCTTAACTTCTCAATTATCACGTATGGATTTTTAGAAAAAATATTCTTCGTCTTATTGTGAAAATTATTTATTTTATTTTGATATGTAGAGTAGATTTGCTGACGAATATGCTCGATATATTAATGACAAAAGGTGGTGGTTCTTGACAATACAATTACAACATATTTCCATCGTTATGTTGAGCTAACAAATGGACGTACTTTGCAGAGTGGGATTAGTAAGCAGCGGGCAGCTTGTTGAGGGTAAAGTCCATAAGCGGGTACTGCAGAAAGGGCTACTTCTGGAATTCCGGAAGGATTCTGAACGGGTACTACTGGCAGTTGCACAGAAACCCGATGGCAAAAAGAACTGGGTGGTGTCTGATCAGGTTCTAGTAGAAACAAATATTGCGGCCTGTTGAATAGGTTGCTAGGTGTTTAGATTCTTTGTATAATTGTATTCTTTGCTATAGAGGAGTAATTACTCGAATATCTACAAGATATTCTAACTTTCATACACCCACCTTTTTATGTGACAGAATGGGGTGACATCCTCAATTAAACCACAACAAATTACATTCATTGTTCCTGGTGTGGAAAATTTTGACCACACGGAGATATCAGATTTCATTGAGAAAGCTCATAAAAACTTGGTATGTTGATTACATTCTTTTTTAAGGGAAGAAACGAAAGCCCCCAAAATTTTTGTTTTTCTTAACAATGATGTTGTCATGTAGGACCCAACATTACTTGAATATGCTTGGATGGAGCTACTGGAGAAGAACAAGTCAGTGGCAGCAGAAGAGCTTGCTGAGGTAATTTTTCTCAAAGGACAATAATTTGGATCTGTTTCTCCTTTAGTGAACTTCTTGCACAATTACAGATTATTTTTGGTAGCGTGGAGCCGGTGGAGAGCTATTGCGCCCATTTATTACTATCAAAAGATGAAGTTTACTTCAGTGTGGTGGAGGCTAAAGGATCCCACTCTGTTTATGGGCCTCGCCCTGCTGTGCAGGTTCTTGTTATTTCTGCTTTATTTGTTTTATACTCTGGTAACCTTGGCTATACATGTATATAGAGAATGATCAGTCTTATTGAATTGTTGCATAAATTCTAGGGGAATGCTAGTATTATATAGCCATCTAGGGAATGTACAATTTTCCACCAGGTCACTTATGGTTGTGTAGTGAACTAACCTACTTCTACTTACCTATTGAGCTAGTTATTACATAAAAGTCCAAATTTAAGTAAAAGCTAGAAAACAAACAATAAATGTTTTACCTGTAACAGGGTCTAGGATAAAAGAAAAAAATGGTACAAGTAAAAAATTAGAAGATCCATTGGTGCTTTCATGTACCACATAGAACTCAGTTTACTTGTATCAAAAGAATACAGAGGACTAGTCAATGTCTTGAAAATGCATGAAAGATCAGAAGGATCTTAAATACTTATATTTTCAGATGAGAAAATCCAAATGTGGCTAATTCCGTGAAGGATGAATTGATGGTTTTACTACATGGTTTCAGGTTGACAAAGCTATTGGGGTTTAGACAGTTGGAGGTGGAAGGGGACTCAAAAGTAATCATTTCATGGGCAAGATGTAATAGAAACATTCCTTGGACTATCAAAAATGTATATAGGGAAGTTGAAAGGATTGCAAGACAGTCTCTGGGCCCCTATTGTGGAGAAATTTGATAAGTGCTTGGCGGCTTGGAAAAAGAATTACATTTCAATAGGGGGTAGGGTGACTTTAATTAAGGCTACACTTGCCAACCTTCCAACCTACTTCATTTTTGTGTTTAGGATCCCTATAAGGGAGGCTAAGAAACTGGAGAAGAGAATGAGGGACTTTCTATGGGAACCAAGAGAGGTGAAAGAGGATCACTTGATCAAATGGGAGATAGTTAACAAACCAAAGGAAGAAGGGGGTTTAGGGATAGGGAACATAGTGTTGAAGAATGTAGCACTTCTAGGGAAGTAGCTATGGAGATGGCCGAGAGAGAGAGAGAGAGAGAGAGAGAGAGATTATGGCATGAGGTGGTGGCAAGCATTCATGGTTGTGCAAGAAATGATTGGGATTCCGGGATATCTCGTCGAATTACCCTTACTACACCTTGGAAGGCTATACATGGTATTCTCCCTCGCTTCCTCAGTTTCATCAGGTATGATGCTTGTTCTGGTAATGCTATTCTTTTCTGGGAGGATATTTGGGTGGGTACTCAACCCCTCAAAGATTGTTTCCCTTTGTTCTATTCCTTTTCCCTTTACAAACATGAGCCAATTGCAACTTTTCTCTTGAGCCCGTTAAATCCCTTATCTTTAAACTGGGACTTTGGATTTCGTAGAGGGTTAAGGGATGGTGAGTCGAATTGTGTTATTGAGCTAATTCATTTACTAGAATCCGTTTGCTTGGACCACACTTCTTCTGATCAACGGATTTGGACTCCTCTTCCAAAAGGTATTTTTACTTGCTCTTCTTTTCTAAAATCCCTCAGTTCTAACCCCTCTTCCCAAGGATTCCTTGTCAAAGAAGTCTGGGCGCGACCTATTCCCCCAAAAATTGCTGTATTTTGCTGAGAAGTCTTCTATGGGAAGATCAATACTTTGGAAAACTTACAGAAAAAGAGACCCTCGCTTTGTCTTTCCCCAAATTGGTGTTCCTTGTGTAAGGCCGAGAATGAGGACTGTGTCCATTTGCTGATCTCCTGTTCCTTTGCTACAGCTATATGGAGGTGGAGCCTTTGTCTATTTGGAGGTAGGTGGTCTCTGCCTTCTGATTTAAGCTTATTCAACCCATCTGTCTTTGTTTGGCACACTAGAAGAGGTAAGGTCATGTGGAGATGTGTTAGGGCAGCCACTCTGTGGACTCTTTGAGAGGAAAGGAATGCAAGAATTTCTTTAGAGAAGGAAAGAGGGTTAGATGAAATGAAGGATTGTATCCTAACAAGAGCAATCCTTTGGCTGAAAACTGTGGATATCTTTGATGACTTCTCCTTTGATGATTTGTGGAGAAATTGGCTAGTAATAGCCAACACTTCAACAAAGAAGGAGAGAATTCTGTCAGAATGGGTTCCGCCTTTGGAAGGTGTCATTAAGTTGAACTTTGATGGAAGCAGCCAAGGCAATCCCGGGCCTTCAGGTATAGGGGGTATCTTGAGAAATGAGGACAACAACATAATTTCCCTATTCTTAGGACCGGTGGGAGTGGGGGATTCCACAAGGGCAGAAATACTTGCGGCAGTACAAGGAATTCAGATCGCCAACCAGCTTGGGATGGAGCATCTCCTAGTTGAAGGGGACTCTCAGGTGGTAATCAGGTGGCTCCTAAACTTGGATACCACCATTTGGGGCTACAAAGATCTCATCAAAAAAGTAAAGTGGTTAACCAGCAATATGAGAGTTGAGGTAAAATGGGTTAGTATGTCTGCTAATTCTTTGGCTGATGCTCTAGCCAAACAGGGGGTTTCTATGTAAGATCTTTTTTGTGCTTCTATGTAAGTTGTTATTAATTAGGAAATCTGTACTTAACCAGCCCGGAGAGGTTGCAACTCATACCTTTCCAGGATGACTTTGTACTATTTTTATTGCTGATTTATAAAATCATTTCAATTATCAAAAAAAAAGAGAGTTAAATGCTGAATTCAAGTGGGTAAGGAGTGCAAATGGGCTAGCTGACTCCCCTGCGAAACAAGGGGCAGCAAGGCAGCAACTGTTTTGGGCTTCTTTGTAACCTAGCTTTTATTATTGGGGATGACATTATCGTTTTCAACTTGTACTGTTTTTACATATATTTAATTAATAAAATCAAATTTCTACTGATAAAAAACTGAGAAATTCAAGTGTATTTATGTATCTGCATATGCTCTTATGTCATTTAACCCAACATCCAGAAACTTTTTTTTTTAAGAATCAAGAAGAAAGAAAATTTATTAAAAGAAAAGGTTACATCCTATCACATTGGTTGTCTAGATGACACACCAACAACTTCAAGTACATACTTCAATTATATGTCCAGAACATTAAACTGTGAATGCATCTACATTACAAGGCTGTAACTCAAGTGAATTTCAGAAATTTTCCAATAAATCAACTTTGGAGACTTGATCAAAATCTGGGAGCCCGAGGACCCACTCTGATATCAGATTGGACACTGAAGCTACCAGGTATTCTATATTGTTGGCCCAATTCTCGAATACTCTTCTGTTTCTCTCCCTCCAAATAGACCAACATACTGCAAAAGGGATGCAGCTCCAAACAATACTGGCTTTCTTACTTCCTCTGAACTTTGGCCACAGAGCAAATGTTTCTACTGGATCTGAAGGCTGGAAGCTACACATGCCAAATAAGAAGGAAAAGAACTTCCATATGAAGCTTGCTATGCTGCATGTGAAGAACAAGTGGAACAAAGTTTCTTCCTCCTTGCATAAATAGCACCTGCTTGCCATATGAAATCACCTAGATTTCAGATGATCAGTGGTGAGGATGCTGTCATGTGCCACCAACCATGCAAAGGCCTCTACCTTGGGGGTATTGGATTCCCCCAAACTCCTTTTATCTGGACTGAGCCCCCCTCTTCTTTGATTAATGCTTTGTAGAATGACTTAACTGTGAATCTGCCCTCCTTAACCAGAGACCATCTTCTGTGCCTCTTGAAATGTTAGTTCCTTCTAGCTTTTCCAACAGTAGTATACATTTTCCACTTCTTGATCTAGTAAAGGTCTTCTGAACTTCGGATTCCAGATCAATTGCTCCCCTCTCCACTCATAACATTGAACTATTGAGACTTGTTGTTCTGTTAGTTTGTATAATCTTGGGCACACCTCACTTAACTTCCCTATCTCCCACCACTCATCTTCCCAAAACCTAACCCTCGAGCCTTCCCCCACTCTAAATTAGACAAAACTCTTAAATTCTTGGTTAAAGCCCATAATTCTTTTCCAGACACTCACCCCATAGGATCTCTTCACTTCCTTTGATTCCCATCCGAATCTTATCACTCCATACTTCCTGACAACCATCCTTCTCCACAAAGCCTCCCTCTCTCTCCCTTGCCCAAACCTCCACAACCACTTCCTATAAGTGCTTTGTTCATCAGCTTTACCCTTCTCAGCCCCAAACCCCACCCCCCCCCCCTCCTTTGGTTTGCATACCTTTTGGAATTTTTTAACTCCCCCTACTCCTTACCATAGGAAGTCTCTTTGAACTTTTTTCAAATTTCATGGCCACTTCAGTAGGAATCCTTAGCAAAAAAAGATAATATGACGGTAAACTAGCCAATATTCAGAAAAGGAAATTGGTACGCATACATAATATTTGAAATGGATTTTTCTTCTTAGAGATTTCAAGGACTTGGTAAAGGTTTTAAAAGGGCAGTAATATGGGAAGTGCGCTTTCATATTTAATATGGTGATTATTCATATTGAAGCATTATACTTGCAGCAAAGCATTTAATTGATGACTGGTTTATTCTATATTGTAAGCAACCTGATTTGTATAGGTCCTGATATAGGTATAGATGCAGCACTGGCTGTCCAGTCCCATGCAGCTGGTGATAAAAGAGAACCTATCCACTTTATGGACATTGTGGGAGGAGAGGGGTGAATTAATTTTTAAGGGGAAGAGCAGTTCCGGGTGTGGAATTATTCAAAGCATCAAGGTGATGGGTGAAAATACCTATGGGTTACATCTCTAGAGGATGACAATAGATAGCAGATTCCTCTAGGTCTAGAGTTTTCATTTCATCACAATAGAACCCTCCAGTCACAAATCGGATTAAGCTAAATTGATAGCTGTACTGTAGTAGTTTCAGCATCCAGGTGCCTTTGGCATAGGATTGTATTTAGAGATGGTAATGGCTTAATTACTGCAGTCTGATTATGATTGGTGACCCTAGTAGAGCAGAATTAACATACTAAGGACACCTGTTGGAAGTTGTACCCTCATCTAGTTCCAACGAAGCTTAGAAATAAGAAAATGAATGCTAATATGGCTGTTAACAACGATAGTACAACTTCATCAGGCACAAGAGGCACTCCTCTAGATACCCTAGCTGTAGTCCGAGCTGCTCTGACTTAGCTAGAAAATGAATTTAGTAATTCAGCTCAGCCTACATCAGTTCAACAACCTACTTCAGCCCTTGCTCATACAGGTACAAGAGCTACTGCTTACCACGCTTCTGTCCCACGTAATACTAGACCTTCCTGGGTAATACATTCAGGTGCTTCAGATCATATGACCAACATATCTACTCTATTTAACACCTATTATTTATCCTCTAGGAGAGAGGAAGTTTCTATTGTTGATGGCTCTCTTGTACCAATTTCTAGCAAGGGAGACATCAGATTATCAGATACCATCACCTTGTCCTTAGTTTTGCATGTTCCCAAGCTTAGTGCTAATTTACTTTCAGTTAGTAGTGTTGAAGTTTGACCTGCCCTAGAATTCTGTCTTGTTCGTTGACTGTAAAGTAAACAACAAGTAGGTGAAGAAAGAAGAAGAGAGAAAGGAGAGGAAAGAGAGAAAGGCTAGTTCGAGTTAGAGAAAGATAATCTCCCTAGATTCAGCCAGACCTGTTATTATATTATTAACTTGATGGAAAAGACTTAAGTGCCCTTCTTTAAGTAAGAAGCACTCGAACTAATATAACAGTACACATCAACCTTCTCAACAAGTACAAAGACCGAAATACCCCTTCACTAACACCACTAACACTCCCCCTCAAGCTGGTGAGTATATATCATATAATCCTAGCTTGTTACATATGTAGTCCACTCTCCCCCGACTCAAACCTTTTGTAAACAGGTCTGCCCACTGGTTTCCCGTACTAACATATGCAGTTTCTATCACCCCATTCAGCTCCTTATCTCTCACAAAATGACAGTCAACTTCGATGTGCTTGGTTCTTTCATGAAACATTGGATTGGAAGAGATATGAATTGCTGCCTGATTGTCACAATAGAGCTTCATTGGAGTACTAATGTCATATCCTATCTCCTGTAGAAGGTTCCTCAGCCACACTAATTCACAAGCAGTATGTGCCATGGCCCTATATTCTACTTCTGCATTGCTTCTTGCCACAACTGTTTGCTTCTTACTTTTCCACGTTACCAGGTTACCCCCCAGAAAGGTGTAATAGCCAGTGGTGGATCGTCTGTCAGACATAGAACCTGCCTAATCAGCATCGATGTATCCTTCTACTACCAGTTTTCCACCACTCCTATACAGCAAACCACGACCAGGAGCTCCTTTCAGATACCTCACAATCCTTAGCACTGCATTCCAATGTGGGACCAAAGGTTTCTGCATGAACTGACTCACCACACTAACCGCAAATGAAATATCTGGCCGAGTAATGGTTAGATAGTTTAGTTTGCCTACAAGCCGTCGATATCTGCCAGGGTCTTTAAATACTTCACCTATATCATTGCTCAGCCTTGTATTTGTTTCCATAGGTGTCTTAGCCGGTTTAGTACCCAACAACCCTGTTTCTTCCAATAAATCGAGCACATATTTCCTCTGACACAAATTAATGCCATGCTTAGATCCTGCTACCTCTATGCCCAAAAAGTATTTCAACTTGCCAAGGTCCTTTGTCTGAAAGTGTTCCTGTAGGAATGCCTTCAATCTGTCAATGCCCATTTTATCATTCCCAGTCACAACGATATCATCCACATACACCACCAATATTATTTTGCCTGCTGAAGAGTCAAAACTGAAGACAGAGTGATCAACTTGGCACTGTTTCATACCAAACTTCTTGACCACCTCACTGAACCTACCAAACCATGCTTGAGGGCACTGTTTAAGTCCATAAATAGCCTTCTTAAGTCTACATACCTTACCATCCTCCCCCTGAGCAACAAACCCTGGTGGTTGCTCCATGTAGACCTCCTTGAGCAAATCACCATGCAAAAAGGCATTTTTGATATCTAGCTGATGGAGAGGCCAATCATACATAGCTGCAAGGGAGATGGCGACACGAACTGACCCTATCTTAGCAATCGGGGAGAATATCTCTGTGTAGTCAATGCCATAGGTTTGGGAGTACCCTTTGGCAACCAGCCGCGCCTTCAAGCGCTCAACACGACCATTTGGCAAGTACTTAACACTATACACCCACTTACAACAGACAGTCTGCTTCCCAGGAGGAAGAGCGGTGAGATCCCAAGTGTGATTATGATGCAGAGCAGAGTGCTCTTCTTCCATAGCACGACACCACTCTGGAGAGGTAAGGGCTTCCTAGACATCCTTAGGAACAACCACGGAGGATAACAAAGAGATGAACTGGCGATGGGAGGCAGAGATGTGGGTAAGTGAAACAAAATTGGAAATAGGGTGAAGGGTGCAAGTACGTTTACCTTTCCGGAAGGCAATAGGAAGATCTAGGTCGGAGGTTGGTGTCGGAGCTGGAGTTGGATCTGTCGATGGTGATGAAGCTGGAGGAGCTACAGTCGGTACACGCGGGCGATGTGTATACACGTGACGGATGGGTGGACGGTCAACCGACGGTGGAACCGGAGGCAAGGACGTAGGCATGACTGGAACTAGAGGAGGTGGATCAGCCACGGGAAGAGGAAGAGGAGGTGGTGATGAGGAGGAAGCAGTAGCACCGGACCCGACGAAGAATGGAGTAGACTCGAAGAATGTAACATCAACACATACCAAGGAACGACGAGAACTGGGATGATAACACTTGTACCCTTTCTGAGTTTGGGAATAGCCAAGGAAGATACACTTCAGGGAACGTGCATCTAACTTGTTAGTCCCGGGACCCAGATTATGAACGAAGCAGACACACCCAAATACCCGAGGAGGAAGCGGAAACGGAGACATGTTGGGGAATAAGACACTAAAAGGGGAACGACCATCAATGATAGACGTGGGCATCCGATTAATTAAGAAACAAGAGGTGAGCATTGCATCGCTCCAAAAGGTTTTGGGAACATTCATGTGGTGCATGAGGGAGCGTGTCGTTTCTACAAGATGGCGGTTCTTTCTCTCAACCACCCCATTTTGTTGTGGAGTGTAAGTACATGAAGTTTGGTGTATAATGCCATGTTGGTCCAAGTATTCTTGAAAAGATGAAGACAAGTATTCACGTCCATTATCAGAACGGAAAATTTTGATGTGAACGCCAAATTGATTGCGGATCTCAGCATAGAATTTTTGGAAGATGGCAAATAATTCACTTCTTTCTTTCATTAAATAGAGCCACGTCATTCTTGAACAGTCATCAACAAAAATAACAAAATATCGGTATCCATTATATGACATCACTTTATAAGGACCCCAAACATCTGAATGAATTAAAGAAAAAAGACTCGACACACGGTTATCGACCCTAGAACGAAAGGGAACACGATGGTGTTTCCCAAATTGACACGACTCACAATCTAAAACAGAAAGTTGACTCAATGAAGGGACTAAGGACTGCAACACTTTCAACGAAGGGTGACCAAATCTACAATGCCACTGGAGAGGAGAAATGGATGACTGAAGGGCCGTCGACGTTTGTCCACCACCATCAAGATAATATAGTCTACCGGCTTCATGCCCTCCACCAATCTTCATCCCCGTCTTGAGATCCTGAAAAACACACATAGAAGGGTAAAAAGTGATGGAGCACTTAAGGGATTTGGTCAGCTTACTAACAGACATAAGATTAAATGGAAACTTAGGTACATATAAAACAGAGGATAGGGATACAGGGTCTAGGTCAACATTACCAACACCACAGATAGATGATGTGGAGCCATTAGCAAGGGTAATAGATTGTGATGTTGAGCAATGAGTGAGAGATGAAAACACACCTGGAGTTCCCGTCATGTGATCGGAGGCTCCAGAATCAATAATCCAGGGGTTGGGTGTAGATGCCAAACAAGCCATACCTGAGTGTGCAAAGGAAGCTGTGTTCTGCTGCGACTTGGATTGAACAAACCTCTCATACTCATCCCGAGGAACACTAACCATCTCCTTGCCTGGGCCATCTGAGGGAGTAGAAGGCATCAGGTCAGCTGATCGGTTCTCCTGTCTAGAGCTGAAACTGGTGTCACTAGTCATGGCATGGTTGGCCCACGTCGAGGGAGGACCATGTAAGTCGTAGCAGTAGTTAATGGTATGTCCATCCAATCCACAATGAGTACACTTCTGTGGACCCGAGCCACATCCTCTACCACGAGCTCCCCCTGAATCTCTACCTCCAGTACGACCACCACCACGGGTATGTGTAGATCCACCACTACCACTTCTGCCAGGCTGGGCTCCTCGAGCCCCACTTCTGCCACCTCGACCTCTCGACATTGCAAATGCTGATTTATCGGAGACATTAGAATCCATAGATCCAATGGAAGCCTTCCGAAGACGAGCAAACACCTCCTCTAAAGATGGAAGAGCAGATCCCCCTAGTATCTGAGCTCGTACTGGTTCATACTCAGACTTCAGCCCCACCAGAAATCGTGTCACATCAAGCTGCTCTCGCTGTTGCTGTTGAACTTTGACATCAGAAGTGAGAGGATGATAGACATTTAACCCATTACGGATATTCCTCACACTGGCATAATACTCCTCAAGGCTCTGACTTCCCTGTTGCAGATTGAAGTATTCCTGATACAGTTGATATACCCTAGTGGTATTATCCTGACTTGAATATAGTTTCTTAGCATGATCCCACACCTCTTTGGCTGTGTCAAGAAACATGAAGTTCACACTGATTTTGGGTTCCATACTGTTCCACAACCATGTAATGATCTGTGCATCTTCCTGTTCCCAGTCTTCATACTTTTGAGAATTAGCGGGGGGTTTCTCCTCTCTTATATGCTTCACTTTCTTCTCTGCCTTCAAAAAAACCTCTACAGACTTGGCCCAAGGAACATAATTCTCTCCATTCAGTTTAATGGAGGTCATTTAGACATTCAGGTAGTCAGTAGAGATCATGACACTAGGTTTACTATCACTGTTATCTGCCATTGCCGAACTCCCTTATCACTGAATTCTGAGCACTGAATTATGAGCACTACACACTGCACACTACACACAGACACTTCACCGAAATCTACACTGATTTCAACAATAATAAATGCTGAGAACTGCAACACCACAAACCCTAATCATCGAAATCTGCACACTGATTTTAGCAGTATTAAATGCTGAAAAACTGCAACACCACAACCCCTACTCACCGAAGTCTACAACCTGATTTCAGCGATATCAAGTGCTGAAAACCACACTTGTAACACCACAAACCCTAATCCACACTATTGCCCTTTGAATCACACACAAACCACAATAAACCCTAGCATACTACAATCAAAACCCATCATGCGAATTGTACTACACCTCTCATGTATTCCATAACAGAAAATATGCATAAAAAAAACTTTACCTCATTGCCTGAAGGCCAACCACACGAAGGGCTGAGACACCACTGCACCACACGTACCAGCCCTAACTAGGGCTTAGAAACCACAACAACCAATCACCAACGACACAATCGGAGGCATAGGAACCTCCTAGGGAAGAGGGCGATCACTCCTTTTCAGCCCTTTTCCCAGTCTCCAACTCATAGCTGAGAAACCCAAGAGAAACCCTAATTCGAATGCGCAAAAGACAGAATTCTAGCAAGTCTGATTTGTTGAACCTCGCTCTGATACCAAGTTGAAGTTTGACCTGCCCTAGAATTCTGTCTTGTTCGTTGACTGTAAAGTAAAGTAAACAGCAAGTAGGAGAAGAAAGAAGAAGAGAGAAAGGAGAGAAAAGAGAGAAAGGCTGGTTCGAATTAGAGAAAGATAACCTCCCTAGATTCGGCCAGACCTGTTATTATATTATTAACTTGATGGAAAAGACTTAAGTGCCCTTCTTTAAGTAAGAAGCACTCGAACTAACATAGCAGTACACATCAACCTTCTCAACAAGTACAAAGACCGAAATACCCCTTCACTAACACCACTAACAAGTAGTATTACTAAAAAATCAAAACAGTTCGGTAACTTTTTTCCCTGATTGGTGTACTTTTTAGGATCTGGAAATGAAGAAGGTGATTGGGATTGGCCGTGAGATGAATGGAGTCTACCTGCTGGAACATTCACAGGGGGAGCAGAGTGAAGCACGAAAATTCTTTGTTTCTCAGTCTTGTAATAAGATTATGCTTTGGCACAACTGCTTAGGTCATTTATCTTTTGGGTCTTTAAAGAGTCTTTTTCCAAACTTGTTTGAGTCAGTAGAAGTGTTTGGGTTAAAATGTGAAAGTTGTGAACTTGCAAAACATAGTAAATAATCTTATCATTTAAGTAATAAAAGAAGCAACCTTCCTTTTGAGATTGTGCATACTGATGTTTGGGGGCCTTACCATACTCCCACCATGGGGGCTATACCTATTTTTCATGGGTCTATCTTACGCACTCTCGAGATGAGGTCTCATCTTTGACCTATGTTTTCCATTAGATGATCCTAACTCAATTTGAAATCAAGATCAAGATTCTTAGATCTGATAATGCCAACGAATACTTTGCAAAACCCTTGGCCTCCTACTCCTTGATCATGGGATCATTCATCAAAGCACTTGTCCTCACACACCTTAGCAAAACGGGGTTGTTGAGAGAAAAAGCAGGCATATTTTAGAGGTAGCCAGAAGCATCATGCTTAACTCCAATGTTCCCATACGCTTCTGGAGAGATGCAATCCGTACAGCCATATACCTCATTAACAGGGTTCCTTCACGGGTCCTAAACATGCAAACCCGGTTCAGTCTTCTATATCCAGATAAGGACCGACTTATTCACTATTCCCCTCAAAACTTTTGGGTGTACTTGTTTTGTTCAAATCCTTGGACCTCATCGCTCCAAGTTTGATCCCAAAGCCACCAAGTGTATTTTCCTTAAGTATGCACAAAATCAAAAGGGATATTGCTGTTATGAGCCAGTTTCAAGGAAGCGCTTTGTATCCATGGATGTCACATTCTTTGAGGATATGCCTTACTATCATAAGGCTTCTCCTCAGGGAGAGAATAGTGAGGAAGGGATTTCAGTTTCAGCTCCAAGAGTTCCTTTACCTGTCCTGGTTATTGAGGTGGGGAGTTGCGAAGAAGGTTGTCAAAAATGCAAGGAGTTGAGAGTGTATCACAGAAAGTGGTGGAGGCAGGTTGATTCTCGTACTCAACAGCAATTCAGACCAGTTCCAACATCTTCTACAACTCCAGATCTAGACACTACTACTGCTTCCACTATTACAAATGTTCAGCCTTCATCAACAGATGACCTTGACCTTCCAATTGCTATTCGTAAAGGGAAGCGCCATTACACCTCATCCACTGTCCATTGCATCTCCAAGTTCCTTTCCTAATTGTCTCTTACAATCCTACAAATCTTACTTGGCATCTATTTCTGTTATTCCTATACCTAGAAAAGTGCAAAAAGCTCTTTTGATACCTGAATGGAAGGAAGCAATGCAAGTAGAGATGGATGCTCTTGTCAAGAACAACACATGGGAACTAGTTAACCAGCCTGAAGGGAAGAAACCTGTTGGATGTAGATGGGTGTTTACTATGAAATATAATGCTGATGGTACTGTAAAGAGGTATAAGGCCAGATTGGTTGCAAAGGGATTCACACAAACTTATGGCGTAAACTATACAAAAGCCTTTGCATCTGTTGCAAAAATGAACACTATCGGAGTTCTTCTATCCATTGCTGCAAACTTCTCATGGCCACTATTTCAGCTAGATGTTAAGAATACCTTCCCCAACGAAGACTTGCAAGAGGAAGTATACATGGAGTTACCCCTTGGTTTTTATAGTACAGAAGCAGGAAATAAAGTTTGTCTTTTGAAGAAGGCCTTGTACGGGCTGAAACAATCCTCAAGAGCTCGGTTTGATAGGTTTAGACTGGCTTTGGACAAATTCGGATACATACAAGCTTAGTCAGATCACACTCATAGTTTTCAAGGCGCCAAGGCAAGGCTAGGTGACCACAGGGCGCCTAGGCATTGGAATTTTAAAATATTAATTTTTTTGAGTTTTTACTTTATCTATTCTTTTGTAAGCTATTTTATTGGTTTTCTATGCTAACTAGCAAGCATGTACACTAACTATTAACTCTATAAATCATTCAAATGAGTATAAAACTTAAAATTCTTTTGTAAGCTATTTTATTGGTTTTCTATGCTAACTAGCAAGCACATACACTAACTATTAACTCTATTAATCATTCAAATGAGTATAAAACTATAAATTTAATATAACTAGCAAGCATGTACACAGTACACTAACTATACACTAACTAGCAAGCATGTACACTAACTATTAACTGGAAAAAAATAAATAAATGAGTGCAAGAACTAGGAAGGGAGGAGAGGAGTATAGGGGTGGAAGAAGAAGAGGAAGAAGAAGTATAGGAGATTAGTGGCAGGGAGGAGTATAGACCTCTGTTTTTCAAAAAAAAAAGGGGGATTGATAGTTTGAGACTATCGACTGAGAATAGTTAGGGGCGGAGAGGAGTATAGGGGTAGAGACCCTGTTTTTTCAAAAAAAAAAGAGGGGACTAAGACTAGGACTAGCGACTGAGAACTTTGTATTGTTGTCTTAATAATAAAATAACGATAGTATGTAACCGATTTTATTTTAAAAGAATAAAACATCTAATAAAATATCAAAATAACAAATTAAAAAAAAAGTTAGTAGATGTATGTAGATGCCCGCCTAGTTGCCTAGGCGCCGCTTTGACAACTATGATCACACTCTCTTCTTTAAGAAGATAGGTCATTCCTCGACTCTATTTGCAGTCTATGTAGATGACATTGTGATAACAAGAAGTGACATTAGTGAAATTGAAACCCTTAAATAGCACCTTCACAAGGAATTTGAAGTGAAGACCTAGGAAAGTTACACTATTTCCTAATTTTCATCTCCCAAAGGAAGTGTGTTTTGGACTTATTGGACGAAACTAGCAAGTTAGGAGTAAAACCTGCTGATACTCTCATTGAGCCTAACCATAAGATAAGTGCAGAAAGTGGAGAGCTCCTCGAGGACAGGGCTATGTACCAAAGGCTGGTTGGGAAACTTCTTTATCTCTGTCTAACCTGACTAGATATTTCTTATGCTGTCAGTGTTGTCAGCCAATACATGCATTCTCCTAGGACCATCCATCTCCTTGCTGTAGAAATGATCATTGCCTACTTAAAGAGATGTCCAGGGAGACGTATACTCTTCAAGAATAATGGTCATATGAAAATAGAAGTGTATATAGATGCGGATTGGGCTGGATGTGTTGATGATAGGAGGTCCACCTCTAGATATTGTGCATTTGTGGGGGGAAGCCTTGTTTCCTGGAGAAGCAAGAAACAAAATGTTGTTGCTCGCTCCAGTGCAGAAGCAGAATACAGATCCATGGCCAATGGTGTTGCAGAAGTGTTATGGCTGAGATCCTTGCTTAATGAGCTGGAGGTTGATTATGAGAAGCCTCTGGTGCTGTATTGTGATAATCAAGCTACAATTAATATTGCTCACAACCCAATACAGTATGACAGGAGTAAGCATATCGAGGTTGACAGACATTTTATCTGAGAGCGAGTCACATCTCAACAAGTATGCCTTCCTTACATTGCCTCAGACATGCAGTTAGCTGATCTCTTCACCAAAGCAATCACAAAAAGAAAATTGGAGACAGATCTACGCAAGTTGGGCATGACAAATATCTACTCCCAACTTGAGGGGGAGTGAAGAAATGGTTGGTTAGCCACGAGTGTGGGGTTCCATACCCATACTTAGGCTCTAGTGTGTATAGTTTCATACCCACGCCTAGTTGTTTCTAATTTCTTTTATTAGTAGTTTCTAATTTCTTTTATTATTAGTTTCTAATTTCTTTTATTAGAAGTTTCTAATTTCTTTTAAGTTGGGTTGGCTGGCCTTATTGTTTCTAATTTTTGTTTATTTCCTATTCTTGTAAGGAACCTAAAGTTATAAATAAAGAAGTATGGGGCGATAGATCATGAACCACCGAACCCCTTCTTTCTTTTCTCCTCTCTTCACTCTTCTTCTTCTTCTTCTTCTCTCTCTCTCTCTCTCTCTCTTTCTTCTCTTCGAACATGTATTTACTTCTCTAATATAGTATACGACTATTCTTCTTCTTCTTTCAAGTAACCTATCTGGATCAGTGTTGTTTGGACAATAGAATTTGGAAACCTTTCCCATCTGGTGTGTTCACTTGTTCCTCTTTCTTTGATGTCCTCCTTTAGTCAACAAACCCTACAAGGAGTTTTCCTTCAAAGGAGGTTTGGTGCCAGCTTGTACCTCAAAAAATTCAGGATTTTTGTTGGTAGGCGTGGAAGATTAATTTGGAGAACCACAAGAGCAGCTATTCAATGGTCAGTTTGGGAGGAAAGATACAATAGGATCTTTAAAGGAGTTGAGAAATCCAAGGAGGAAATTGTAAAAGAGAATAACCATTATGACTATTCAAACTTTGGATTTGTTTAAAGACTTCTCAGCTGAGGACATATGCAGGAATTGGGGAGTGGTGGCATCTACAACTTCCATAGTTCCATAAAACCTATTGTGTAGGAATTGTGGTCTCCACCAACACAACAAAGAATGAAACTGAATTTTGATGGGAACTCTAGAGGTAATCCATGCCCTTCAGGTATAGGGGGAGTATTTAGAGATGAAAATGGCAGAATTGTGGCTATGTTTTTGGGGCCAATAGGAGTGGGGGACTCATTGAGAGTGGAGGTGATGGCCTTACTTCATGGTGTAAGATATGCCAAACAATTGGGGTTACACCAAATTGAGATAGAGGGAGACTCTAGATTGTTAATTGATTGGCTGCAATCAGGTAAGTTGGGAGCTTGGAAGTTGGATTTATAGATAGCCCATAAGGGAAATCCTCAATATAACAAGGGGGATTGGTGCTTGCTTCAAATGGACAAGGAGATCAGCTAATGGTTTAGCTGATACGTTGGCTAAACAAGGGACTGAGGGAGAGTATGCTCTAAGAAGTTTCGTAATAAAGATTACTTGGGACTGAACACCTGTTTAGGAGTTGACAGTTGTACTTAATTTTGTATTAATGAAGTTACCATTTCCAATAAAAAAACAAGTACTATTCTATGATTTTGAATGACTCTTTTTGCATGCTTTTGAAGAAGAGTAACACTTTATTATGGTTGTACTGTCCCTCGCTGTTTACATATATGTCTATCCTTCTTATTTTTGGCTTTTAAGTTTTCTATGATAATGTAAAGAATACCTTGCTTTTCTCTCACAAGAGATTTATGTTTTTTTGGCTGTCTTTTGGGGTTCTTAACACAATAGTCTGATATTCACTGTGCATTGTTAACTATGCCTGTTTGATTAGGTGAATGAGTGATAATGTAGTACCGTTATTTCATTGCTTGGTTGCTTCCAACAGTTTTTAAAAGACTGATTGCTATTTTGTTTGCAAAATTAGGTAGAAGAACTTCTACGCAGGAAGCATGCAAAAGAGGAAGCTGAAAAGGAACTTCAGGAGTTTGTAGGGCTACTGATGTCAGCCAAGGGAGTTCCTTTACATTCCAAGCCTCCCAAAGAATCATGGACAGTTGATAAAATCCAACATAGAATTGAATCTCTTGAGGCTTATGCAATTGATGCATGTAAAAATGATGATCAAAAGAAAACAGCTGGAGTGGCAAGTTTCCTGATACAATTCTACAAAAGTATCTACATGCTAGTTAGGCATAGATTTGTGGATTGCAGCTAAAACTTATAGAAGCCGTTCAAGAGGAACTTTGCAATTTATCTTGACCAGTTACTTCTAGATCTTTTATTCTTTTACCAGAAGAAAAAACATTTTTCTTTGTGCTTCTATGATGCCATTTGCTCCTTTTGGTTCTCCATATATTAATGGAGTACCTAACTTCTACTTCTTTATTTATTTTGCAGATCCTCAAGGCAATGGGGCTGCCAAGGACATCATCTTCTGCAGTAAATCTCCTCATAGACATTGGTTATTTTCCTGTACATGTCAATCTTGATCTCTTGAAGTTCAATGTCCATACTGAATATTCAGATGAAATTCTCTCAGCTGCCGAAAGCCTTTTGTTAGACTCATCTGATCCTGATGAGGTAGGTCTCTACTGCAAACAAACTCCAAAATTAGGAAACTTCTATATGGAGATTTCCAGAAAAAACATATGTATTTTTAAGCCCTTACAGAAAACCATAAATGTTAGAAGGATTTTCTTTTCTTTTTTTTTTGGGTAGATTGCCAAGTAAAAAGATAAATTTTGATATTTTTAAAATATGGTTTTGTTATTCCTTTTTTTCTTTTTGCCTCAAAACCACAAGAAACAAAACATGGAAAACTTTGTCATATTTCAACAACTTCCATTGCATTCAAGTGTACTTGATGCTATATGTTTATCTGGGGATAATTGTGTTTCAGATGGAGAGAAAAGATCTTACACATTTGAAAGTTTATGCAATTGATGTTGACGAAGCTGATGAGGTAAAAATCAAGTTGGCTATTTTCAAAGAATTTCTGTTTGAAATGCCTGAGTGATTTGCGCATTCTTTCTAATCTGGTTGTATGGTATGTTCTTACTATCCAAATGACCATGAATATGCAGCTTGATGATGCCCTCAGTGCAACAAGGCTGCAGGATGGCCGGATCAAAGTGTGGATACATGTTGCTGATCCAACTAGCTTAGTTCAACCTGGAAGCAAAATAGACAGGTATATTTGAATATTCTGCAGAGCATTTGGGTTAAATTGGAGTGTTTCTTTTAGTTTTAGTTTATTCTTAATATGGTTCATCATGTAGAGAGGCAATGAGAAAAGGGACCTCTATTTTCTTGCCCACTGCCACTTTTCCTATGTTCCCGGAGAAGCTTGCAATGGAGGGAATGAGCTTGAAACAGGGAAAAGTTTGCAATGCTGTCAGTGTATCTGTTGTACTGCATCATGATGGCGGGTAAGTTGCTAATCTATTGGTTGTCCTTTAATCCTTTTCTCCTAGGGATAAGGCAATATTTAGTGCTGATAATTGAAATGTAAAAACAATCTATAAATGGAACATGATGGATGTAATCCCAGGAGTCATGATCCTCCACTGATAACACCCTCCTGAAAGAATTATAACTGAAATTGAGCCAATTAGGTGATCACAACCAGTGGATCTGTAAATTTCTTTTCATATTGATGGTGGGATCTTTCTGACCATCCAAAAGAATGTGGTAAGCTGATAACCATATGGTGAAATGATCCAACCAAATTGATTTTGATGGTCTATCTTACTACATTTGGATACGGTGGTGGGCTTTCTAGGGTGAAGGTGATTTGGGTGATTAATGATGAAGGGTACAGAGAGAGAGAAGTAGACAGCAAGCTGTCTACTAGAGAATGAGCAGGAAATTAGATTCCAGGAAGGAAGCACTCTAGAGTTGGAACATATAGCAGAGAGGTAAGATCTGGCTATAACCAAAATTTTCTAAACCACACTTTTATTCATCAAAATAACTCTAATAGTTTTCAATTATCATTACCCTATTTCTAGACTCAACACAAGGGCTTAGATCTTCCTTCACAGACTCATATTCCAACTTGGAATGTGACCAAACAGAAACAACTCCTAATTGCTTTAAGACTAAGATAAACCTATACATACATACATAATGGCAATGGAGGCGGGTTCCCGAATCCCCAAAATTTTTTAATTAACAGATTTTTTGAAAAACAAATTTACTTAAAATGGCAATGGAGGCGGGGGTGGGGAAAATTGCCATCTCTATGTATTATTCTAACTCCTAAACCAACCCTAAATACCTAATTACCCATTACTGTTCTTACTAAAACTAAACAGACCAAATACAACTCCAAGACAGACCCCTAAAGTACAAACTTTCTAATCATGTCACAGACTGACACCTTATCAGTAAGGCATAATTTTCTCAACACACTGGATTTTCAATATTGTGGTTGTGTTGGATAGACAAATTAAATACCTATCTAGTGACACAAAATCATGTGAAGCAGATAAACTTTGACCCGTAAAAATTAGGTTCAAAGAGAATTGGTGTTATTGTATCTTTCACCTTTTTCAAAGTTCTTATCAACTCTCTAATAAGGTTCTTTAAGCTAATAAGCTAGAGAGTTGAATAACACAAAAATTTTGAAGCTGCCATTAGTTTAGGAGTCTATAAGTAGTTGATTTCTTCTTTCATGGTTTCTTTCTTTTGTTCTATTCCTGCATCAGATTTTCTGACATGGTATTATCTTTCTAACTGGTAAAACTCACCATATGGAGTTCTCAATGTAGATGGAATTCCTGATACAATTATAGATTGTAATTTCATCCATATGGTAGTCCGATTATGAAAATACTATTCACTTATTATATACAGTTTACGTCCTATATTGGGTTTATAGCATTGCAGAGTACACAGTAGAAAACTCGATTATTAGACCAACCTATATGTTGACATATGAGAGTGCATCTGAGTTGATTCACTTGAACCTGGAAGAGGAGGCTGAACTTCGAATTCTATCTGAGGCTGCAGCTCTCCGGTTACAATGGCGTCGCCAACAGGTTGCAATTTAATTTTATGAAATCCTTTTACTTATTCATACGGCTTAATGATGTTAAACAGTGAACAAAAAGCCTTGATTTCTTTTCAGCATGTGTGGTTCAGTTTGATAAGCCATGATCAAAGTGTGCAAGGACTCAAGGAAAGGACTAATTCTATCTTTAGATATCCATATCAAGAAAGATATGTCAAAAGCTTTAAACCAGAAACATTTTGTCTATAATCCACCTTGTACTAAGAGGAATCAATGTCTTTATGTTTGTTCCTGAAGTTGGAAATTATTTAATCTGTTCCTGTATAGCTTCCTTCAAAAGGCATTCAAGTCCCCTTAGGGTTAGCATATTGTATTATTAACAGGAATACTGATATGCATAGACTTTCATGCCTTAATACATGAAGGGAAAATAGAGAACATGTGAATTATTGTAAAAGAGAAAATGGAGAATGTCCAGGGCATTGAGGTAACCATGTTTTTTTTTTTTATATATTTATTATTATCAATGAGGACAATGGAAATTACTTTAGCTAAGTACAATAAAAATATCACAATTGAGCCCAATACAACTGATCCCTAAGTATCCCCTACTTAGCTAAAGAATCAGCAAATGTACTGGCCTCCCTCCCCATTGTATAACCAGATTCATATTTCTTGCTAATCATCTAAACTTCTTCATTTCGTCCCTATAACACCGTATCATTGAATCTGGATCTTTCATCCAGTCCACTACCACCTTTGAGTCCCCTTTAACCACCAAATTCTCCAAGCTCATCTCTTTTGCAATCTGAACACCTTGTAAAATTGCATATAGAGTCCCCACTTCCCATCAGTCATTTAGTCCTGAATAGAGTGCCGCTACATTCCCTTCCTTATCTCTTAAGACCCCTCCAATTCCAGAAGGGCCTGGGTTACCTTGGCTATTCCCATCAAAATTTAATTTCAAAAAACCTTCAAGAGGAGGTACCCATGTCAAGTATATTTTATCCTTCTGCACTGAACTAGAAGCCACTGAATACCAATTCCTCCAAATATCATCAAAGGAGAATTGCTGAAATAAATCCAAAGTTAATAGCCAATGTATAGCCCTGGTCATTACACTATCCATAACTTGTTGCTTGCTTCTTTCCTTTTCTTGGAAGATTCTAGCTTTTCGTTCTTCCCATAAAGTCCAAATCATTGCTGCTCTGCTACACCTCTATATTATTCTTCCCCTTCTCTTTGGCCATATAAAGGTAGATGAATCAGTAACATCTTAGCCTTCATTAGCAAGTTCCACCTGCACCCAAACAAAAGAAAACCCAATCCCAAGTATTTGCAGCAATGGAGCAAGAGACTAGTAAGTAGTAAGTAGTAACAAGATTTACCCTCTGATTTACAAAGAGCGCACCGGTTTGGGGAAATATACTACAAAGGTCTCTTCTTTTGCAAATGATTTAGAGTGTTTACTTTCCCATAGAATACTTCCCAACACAAAACACTAATTTTAAGGCGTATAGGCTGACACCAAACTTCCTTAAAGGGGAAAGATTGAGATTAGGGGACTAACAAAGGGCATTAAAAAAAGATGCACAAGAAAAAAGACCTTTAGAACTTGGGCATCAAACTCTTCTATCCGGTTTAGAAGGATCTAGACAAACTCTATCAAGAAGAAGCAAAATTTCTGTCATAGAGGTTCGTTCCTCATCCTTCAACCCCCTATGAAACCCAAAATCCCAATTATGATCCAAAGGCAATAGAGGAGGGATTAGAAATTTTGAGAGCATCTCATTTTTGTACAAGAAAACATATCATTTGCCACCAACCCAAACGTCTTCCAGAAAACTAATTAAATTCCCTGAACATACAACATACCTGATATACTTGAAGAAAAGAGAAAGGATACCATTAATTACCTTCCAGGGTGCTGCCGAAGTTGCCCAATGTGATACACCAGCATCCCAACCACTCTCTAACCTTCAATCAATACTATCCACCACCTTATGCCATAAGCTTTCCCTTTTTAATGGCCATCTCAACAACCACTTCCCTAAAAGATCTATATTCATCTTGCTCACATTCCCAATACCTAACCCACCTTCTTCCTTGCTTCTACACACAATCTCCCATTTGATTTAGTGGTCTCTAGCCTCTCCCGACTCCCAAAGGAAATCCCTCATTACTTTTTTCTAGTTTCTTTGCTTCCCTTGGTAGAATCCTAAAAACAAAGAGAAAGTAAATTGGTAGGTTAGTCAAAATCTACTTTCTTTTGTCTTTAGAATGGATTTTTTTTGAAGATAAATAAAGAAGAAAATTTATTAAGAAAAGAGCAAGCAGGATAGAAATGCAGGTGATGAATAGATTCCTCACCATCTAAGGATCATTCTCATCAATTAATTTTTGTTGAAGATTAATTAGTTTTATGATGTTTTTCTGAGTAGATGTTTTATGTTTTGCTGCCCTATAAGGGCATAGTTGTCTTTGTACTGTTCTATTATTTTAGTATAAATAATAAGTGAAGGGGGCGGCCAGATTATTGCTCTCTTTTCTTTCAGACTTCTCTTCTCTTCTTCTCCTTTTCTCTTCCTTCTCTCTTCAAGAAACCACTTTCTTTCATATTTTTTAATTCAGCAGATTCCTACTTGGTATTAGAGCATCGGCTAGGGTTTCTTGAAGCATTATCATGCAGCCCTAGATCAGCCGAGTACATGAAGTAGTAAAGGGCTGATCAATCTGCTATAGATTGCCCAGTTCTTGGAGTTTTTGGTGGGATCTAGACATCAGGAAGGTGATCTACTATTCGACATCAAAATCAGGAAGAACTGGAGTATGGGGAAGAGTCCCAGAAAAGTTGGACTCTTTGTTTTTGATCTGATCTTGGGCGCCCAGGTATTGTTAGTTTTCTTTTGATTTTCTGAAGAGGGCGGTTTGGTTTCTGGAATTTTCTAGGCCTCCTAGAGTGATCGATTCACTTTTTTCTCTGTTGGGAGGCGTGAAGAGGAGAGAGATTTTCCTCCAGCTAGGGTTTTCTTCCGGAAGGATTGGTTTCTGTGTGTGTGATATTAAATTATTTTTTGAAGGTCTCCAATCTATTTTTTTCTTACTGTTGAACTGTTTGAAGTAAAATGGAGAGTTGGAATACCGAAATGAAATCTACCGGTACTGTGGGACTGGGTGTTGGAGGTAGTAGTGATATTTTTGGGTCTGGGATCATTACTACACTAAAACTTGATGGTATAAATTATTTGGAGTGGGTACAATCAGCTAAGATGGCTACTGGTGCCCGTGGAAAATTAGGGTATCTCACTAGGGAGAAGAAACTTGATACAGACTCTTCCCGATGGGAGCAAGAGAATTACATGGTAACGTCCTAGCTGTGTAATTCTATGTTACCTCATATTGCAAAAAATTTCCTATGGGCTAATACTGCTAAGGAGATTTGGGATGGAGTGATTGAAACCTACTCTCAAAAGCAAAATGAAGCCAAAGCCTATCAGTTAAGAAATTAGGTGATAAGTATGAAACAGGGAGAAAAACCTCTTGCTGTGTATTTCTCTATGCTGAAAACCCTATGGCAGGAAATAGATCACTTAGAAACTGTGGTATGGGAAAGTATAAATGATGCAGCGACTTATCACGGACTGGTAGAGAGGAATAGGGTTTTTGAGTTCTTGGCAGGGCTGAACCCTGAATTTGACATTGCTAGCCAGCATATTCTTTCTAGGGAGGGTGTGACATTCTCTCAGGCCTATGCTTTTGTCTCTTGAGAGGAGAGTAGGAGGAATGTGATGCTGAGGCAGCCTGGGATTGACCAGCCGGCTATGGTTGGTACAACAAAACCTAAGCCGAATGGAGACAGGGGGAGTAGTGAGACTAGAAGGGATAAGAAGGACTTGGTGTGTGATAATTGCAAGAAGCCTAAGCATACCAGGGACACTTGTTGGAAGCTTCATCCAAATCTTATGCCTGCTTGGATAAGAAACCAGAAGGGAAATGCAAATGTAGCCACTATAGGAGACTCTTCAGCCCCTCTCTCCCAAACTGATTGGGAATCCATTGCAGTAGCAGCAGTGAGAACAGAATTGGAGAGGTTTGGACAGCTTATGAGTAAGAAAGATTCACCCAGCTTTAGCCTTCTAGATGGACAACAAAATGCAGGAGCCAACTACACCACTTCCTTTGCACATATAGGTAGTTCATATGCAACTACAAATCTTGCATCCACTTCAGGTAAGGAGGGACCTCCCTGGATTATAGACTTAGGAGCATCTGGGCATATGACTAATGCCCTTACCCTTTTCAGTTCCTATCAGTTGTGCTCTGGTAGAGACAGAGTCTCTACAACAAATGATTCACATATGCCCATTGCTGGGAAGGGGACAGTTAGAGTGACCAATGATATAACTCCGTTTTCTGTTTTACATGTCCCTAGACTTCATACCAACCTACTGTTTGTTAGTTGTTTGACAAAAAATTTGAAATGTTCTGTGACCTTTCTTCCTGATAATTGTGTTTTACAGGATATTGAGTCAAAGAAGATGACTGGGAGTGGTCGTGAGGTGAATGGAGTCTATCTTCTGGATGAGATTTCGAGACATCAGGGCCATCATGTTAGCAGTAGTAGTAGTAGTGGGTCAAAGTTAGTGAACCAGATTATGCTTTGTCACAAACGCTTGGGACATCTTTCTTTTAGTTATTTGAAATGTCTTTTCCCAAAGTTGTTTGAGTTTGTTCAATTATCTATTTTGGAGTGTGAGAGTTGTCAGTTAGGAAAGCATTGTAGACAGTCTTTTAAACCAAGTAATAAAAGAAGTACTTTTGCTTTTAATATTGTTCACACTGATGTATGGGGGCCATATCAAATCCCTTCCATGGGAGGATTTCGTTACTTTCTCTTGTTTGTGGATGATTATACGCGATATTCTTGGATATATTTGATGAGATCATGTGATGAGGTTCCTAACTTAGTACGACAATTCCACCAGATGGTTCTGACACAATTTGGAGTGAGAAATAAGGCTTTTAGATCAGATAATGCCAGAGAGTACTTTGAGAAGGACCTGACCACGTATCTCTTAGAACATGGTGTAGTTCATCAAAGCAGTTGTGCATATACATTGCAACAGAATGGAGTTGTTGAGAGGAAAAATAGACACATTGTGGAAGTGGAAAGGAGTCTTATGGTGTGTGCTTCAGTTCCTATGCAGTTTTGGGGAGATGTAGTTCTTACAGTTGTGCATTTGATTAACCGTGTTCCTTCACGGACTTTGGGGTTTAAGGTGCCGTTTAGCATTCTTTTTCCAGATGGAGAGATATTTCATATACCTCTGAGGGTTTTTGGTTGTGTTTCTTTTGTTCACATTCTTGGCCCTCATCGCAAGAAATTGGATTCTAAGGCCAAGAAGTGTGTTTTTCTTGGGTATACTCAGAACCAAAAGGGGTATTGCTGTTACGACCCAGTGTCAAGGAGCAGATTTGTCACTATGGATGTTACCTTTTTTGAATCCACATTCTTCTTCTCGAGTGGTTCTCCTCAGGGGAGAGTTTTGGGGAGAAGAACTCACAATCTGTTCCTCTTCTTGTTTCTGTGGTGCCTCCATCAATTCAACCAGCATCTACATCAGTTCAGCCAGCACCTGCACCATTAGTTCAGTCAGCACCTGCACCTCCAGTTTCATTACCTGAGCCACTACGGGCAGTCTCACAGCAATATCAGCGCTGACAGATGATGGTTGACTCCACACATCCTCAACCCACACCACTCTCTATCAGTCCTTCTGAAACTCCAGATTCGATAGATATAGTTCTAGGTATTCCTCTCGAGCCTGAGCCTGTTATGTTTTCTGATGATAATGTTTCTGTCCCTAACACCTTTTTTGCAGCTGATCCCACTGACCTTGATCTTCCCATTGCACTTCGTAAGGGGAAGAGAAAGTGTACAACCCACTGCATTTCACACCATCTTTCCTACAGTGCCTTATCACCCTCTTACTGTGCTTTTCTTTCTTCCCTGGATTTTGTGTCTATACCCAGGAATGTTACTGAGGCTCTCTCTAAACCTGAGTGGAATACAACCATGCAAGATTAGATGGATGCTTTGGTCAAAAACCAAACTTGGGAAATAGTTGATCTCCCCCCAGACAAGGAGAAAGTCGGATGTCGATGGGTATTCACAGTGAAGTATAAGGCCGATGGCAAGATAGAGAGGTACAAGGCAAGGTTGGTAGCAAAAGGGTATACTTAGACATATGGTGTTGATTATCTGGAAACCTTTGCACCAGTAGCTAAGATGAGTTCAGTTCGTATTCTTTTATCTCTAGCAGCCACCTATTCATGGCTCTCGTTCCAGCTTTCCTCAATGGTGACTTGCAAGAGGAGGTATATATGGACATTCCAACAGGCTTTTATGAAAGTGTTGGTAAAGGAAAGGTGTGCAGACTCAGAAAATCTCTGTATGGACTGAAACAGTCACCTAGGGCTTGGTTTGATAGGTTCAGAGGGGCATTCATCCGTTTTGGATACACACAGACACAGTCTGATCACACCCTCTTTGTGAAGAGGAGGGATGCTCTGGTGTCAATTCTGATTGTGTATATGGATGATATAGTGGTGACATGAAATGATTTGGAGGAGATCGATGATCTCAAAAAATCATTGCAGCAAGAATTTGAGATCAAAGATCTTGGTGAGCTCAAATACTTCTTAGGGATTGAAGTTGCAAGATCCAAGTATGTGATCTTCATTTCATAGAGAAAGTATGTACTTGACCTACTGCGAGAGACTGAGAAGCTGGGGACCAAACCCGTAGGCACTCCTATTGATCCAAATCACATAATTAATGGTGTGGATGGTGAATTGGTAAAGGATGTGGGGAGATATCAAAGAATGGTGGGCCGACTACTGTATTTGTGTATGACACGATAAGATATTTCTTATGCTGTCAGTGTTGTGAGTCAGTACATGCATGCACATCGAGTTCAGCACTGGGAAGCTATTGAGAGAATACGTGCATATCTGAAAAAGCACCCTGGCAAAGGCATTCTTTTCTCAAATCACGAGAATCTGAAGCTAGAATCCTATACAGATGCAGACTAGGCAGGATGCTTAGATGACAGGAGGTCTACATTAGGAGTGTGTACCTTTGTAGGTGGAAACTTGATCTCCTGGAAGAGTAAGAAGCAAGCCGTTGTGGCAAAGTCAAGTGCAGAGGCTGAGTATAGATCCATGGTTCATGGTGTCTCAGAACTTCTTTGGGTTAGATCTCTTTTGAATGAGATTGGGGTGAAAGTAGAGGCACTTATGATATTATACTGTGACAATCAGGCTGCAATCAATATTGCCCACAATCCAATTCAGCATGATAGGACCAAACACTTTGAAGTTGATAGACACTTTATAAGAGAAAGGGTAACAATCGGAGAAGTTTGTTTGCCTTATGTCTCTTCAGAGTTGCAGCTGGCTGATGTTCTCACTAAAGGGGTGGCAAAGAACAAGCTTGAACATGATCTACACAAGTTGGGAATGTGTGACATTTACTCCCAACTTGAGGGGGAGTGTTGAAGATTAATTAGTTTTATGATGTTTTTCTGCATAGATGTTTTATGTTAGTTGTTAGATAGGAGGTGGTGACCACAGTAGTTATGTGAGTCCACATTTTATTATGTTTTTGTGTGTTATATATGCTGTTTTATGTTTTGCCGCCCTATAAGGGCATAGTTGTCTTTGTACTGTTCTATTATTTTAGTATAAATAATAAATGAAGGGGGCGGCCAGATTATTGCTCTCTTTTCTTTCGAACTTCTCTTCTTCTCCTTCTCTCTTCTCTCTTCAAGAAACTACCTTCTTTCATATTTTTTAATTCGGCAGATTCCTACTATTTTAAAATGCAGAGAATGGGTTTCCTTGAACAGACCCCTATTTCAGCAATCATCAAAACATGCATTAACTGTTTTGATGTTTTGGTTGGGGAATCTCCTTTATTTGAGGCCTTGGGTCAGAAAATTAGATTCTGGGAAGATGTTTGGGTTGGGGAATCTCCTTTATTTGAGGCCTTGGGTCAAAAAATTAGATGCTGGAAAGATGTTTGGGTTGGGGAATTGCCTTTGTCTGAGGCCTTTCCTCTCTTTTTGCCCTTTCCTATCTCAAGGGAAAACCTGTCTGATTTTACTGCTCATTTTCCTCTCAATCAGAACTGCATTGGAACTTGGGTTTCTCTAGGAACCTTAGAGAGCCTGAAATTCCTAGTGTTATTGCTTTGCTAAGTATGCTGAATTTAGTGGTCTTGGGGGAAGGTGGGTTAGACTCTAAGAGCGTAGGCTCTTAATCGTACAGGCTTGTTCTCCTAGAAATATATATTTTTTTGTTCCCTTGTAGCCACTTCCCCCTCTCCTTATTTCCCTGTTAAAGAAATATAGTTTCGGCCTATTCCTCCAAAAGTCAGTGCTTTCTATTGGGAAGTGTTTCATGGTTCCGTTAATACCTGTGATATGCTTCAGAGGAAAGGACCACAGTGGTGTTTGTCTCCAAGCTGGTGTTTCTTATGTAAGTTGAATGGTGAGACCGGTTTTCATCTCTTTATTTGGGAGTGGTTGTCCTCACTTTTTGGTTGCAGATGGTCTCCTCCTGGTAGCTTGGAAGGGTTATTTAATTCATGTGCTTTCAGTTGCTCAAAAAGAGGGGGTAGAATATTGGGGAGATGCACTAGAGCAGCAGTGGTTTGGACAATCTAGGAAGAAAAGAATTTAAGAATTTTTGAAGACAAAGGAGTAAGGTAGCTGTGATAGAGGTTATAACTTTAATGTGACACATTGGGCTAAAACTTTGAAGCTCTTTACAGACTTTAAGATTGAAGATTTCTTCAGTTCGTAGGGAACAATTGCTGCTTCATACTCATCAAAAGAAAAAAAATGTTGCTTCATCCTCCAGAAGACAAAAAGTTTATGTGGATTGGTCACCCCCAAGTGTTGGGTGGAAGAAACTGAATTTTGGTGGTAGTTGTGCGGGCAATCCAGGCCCATTCGAGTATTGGAAGGGTAATTAGGGATGAGGGAGGGAACATAATGGCTTTGTATTCAGGGTCAAAGCTAAAGAATTGGGGATTGAAAGGCTGGTTATTGAAGGTGACTTGAAAACAGTTGTAGATGGGCTGAAAAAGTGGGAAGGGGTCACTTGGCAATTAAGAAATGAGTTCATGCACTTCAAATGTCTATCCAAAGACGTGGCGATTCAAATAAATTGGGTTAGGAGATCTGCAAACGGTATGGCTGATGGTTTAGCTAAGCAAGGGGTTCGTAGACAAACTTTATTTTGGGCTTATTTATAATACATGGGATGGTTTAGTTTTGGGTTTGTTGTTTCTTTTCACTACTTTTTGTACTCATCTTTTCTAATATTAATGAATCAATCTTTGTGTTGCTGATAAAAAATGCATAATTGTTTTTCCCTCTATATTCCTTTCTTCTTTTTAATACAGATTTCTCAATAGTAAAGGCTAAAAATGAAGGGGAATGAAAAAATTAGTGATGAAAATATGTAGTTGTTCCTCTGAGAACAATTTTTGCATGATCCAGTTTTCTTTTCAATGGCAGTGCTGCAGAAACATCTTGGAATGAGGATAATAGGAAAGATACCAATTGTGTGCAGGAGTTGTTTGTGTGAAGGTTATAACAAGGAATTTTTGGCATCACCTGTGATTTTAGATTGGTGACAGATATTGTTTGTGGTGAAGGTTATAACAAGGATTGTTTGGCATCACATGTGGTATTAGATGAAGGCAGGGACCTGGAAACCAAGCATGGGAACAATAAATGTGAAGATGAATTGCTAAGTAGAAGATATGGGACATGTCTGTCTTCAGTTTATTCCACAGAGGATTCTGAAATGCAAAGTGAGTATATCAAATCTGCAACTGAAGATAAAATGATTCAACAAGTGGAAGATGATGGTTTCCCTCTGGATTAAACATCAAAAGTCAATAAGGTGGATAAAATCTTGTGATTGAAAAAAAGAAATTCAAGGAAGAGTTTGGAATTGTTTTCATAAGGGGAGAAGATCATGTAAGAAATGTATTCTTAGATTGAGAGGAGGGACAGAAGTGGAGAGAGTCCACTGTTAGTGGAAAGGCGTTTGTTAAGGGCTATTTTGGAGGAGAAGAGCATTTGAGATACTGAAAAATAGAACTTTACATGTACCTGGGGCATGGTTTAAAGAGGAAGATTGGTGGAAGTTCTGATTTTAGGGATAAGTTGGTTCTGTAGAGTCATGAGTTGAGAGAGTCTATGGGTGATTGAAGTATGGTATTGGGAGATGGTCGTAGGGAAACTATATTTGGTTATTTTGGTAGCAATAGGCATTTTATGACCAATTGTCTTAGGTGTTCTCTTTTTATTGTTTTCATATTCACTTCTTTGGTTCCTTATTAATATGTGAAGAAACATGGATACTATTTACCTCACATGCTTGACATTTCTATGTTACAATTTGGATTTGCTATGTAGGATTATTTCAGTTTTCTCTTAAACCAGTGGCTGTGCTTCCTCTACTGTCAGCATGTGAATGCAATTTTCAATGTGTTTTACACTTTCATCTGGGTCAAATATTATTGAACACTAATAGAAGTTTTTTTTTTTTTTTTTCATATTACTTTGTCTAGTTGTTTTTTATTACATGATCTATTTGCTTGCCCTCAGTGTTTGTTTGTTAAAATATTTCTGTAGAGTTAAAAAGTTATTTTATCCTCAGGGTGCAATTGATACAGCAACAATAGATACACGTATCAAGGTGGCTAATCCAGATGACCCAGAACCATCAATCAATCTCTATGTTGAAAATCAGGCTGATCCTGCAATGCGACTTGTCTCCGAGATGATGATACTGTGTGGGGAGGTTATAGCCACCTTTGGTTCATGCAATAACATCCCTCTTCCCTACAGAGGCCAACCCCAATCAAACATTGATGCCTCTGCATTTTCCCATCTTCCAGAAGGACCTGTTAGAAGTTCAGCATATGTCAAAATAATGCGTGCAGCAGAAATGGATTTCAGGAAGCCTATACGTCATGGAGTCTTGGGTATTCCTGGTTATGTGCAGTTTACATCTCCAATCCGTCGATATATGGATCTTCTTGCTCATTATCAGGTGAACTTCTTATCTCTGTCTGTATAATATGTTTAACTGATTATATTCCTATTCAAACTTCAAAGGACAGTAGGAAGTTTGTGATTGTTTAACTAGTATTAGAACCTTATTTGGAGGTATGTTGTCGCCAAAATTTTGAAGGCCATCATGGTGGGAATTGCTAAAGATGTTTATGATGTTGTCCTTGGCACCTGAGCAAAAACCCACACACATCGAGGCATGTGAGTTAATTAGTCAAAAGAAATCCTGGGTTTCTAGGATTGCTAGGCCAAAATGGGGGGGGGGGTGAAAAAAAAGCAAGACCTAAAATTTTTATGTTACAGAGAACCGTGTTTTGGATGATGTAATTTGCTTATTTAATGTTTCTTGGTAGTGTAGCCGGCCAGAGATAGGTGAAAGAGGAGAGGAGAGAAGAGAAGAGAAGAGAAGAGGAGAAAAGAAAAGAGAGGGTTTGCAATGCAACAGTACTGGCGGCGCCAGTGTTTATTTAATATATATAGGGCGACAGAAATAACAAGGGAAAAGACCCTTGTACCCTTGAGTACAATAACAAACACAACAGAAATAAAAAATGAAATAAAAAAAAACACTTTAATTAGACAAACAGGCCCTAACAACTGCAACTAAGTTATTCTAACATTATTCCAACACTCCCCCTCAAGTTGGAGCATAGATGTCAATCATGCCCAACTTGTCACACAAATCTTTGTGCCGCACATGATAAAGACCTTTGGTGAAGATATCTGCAAGTTGCTCTTCCGAGTTGACGTATGGTGTGCACACTTCTCCACTTTCAAGTTTCTCTCTGATAAAATGTTTGTCCACTTCAATGTGTTTTGTCCTATCATGCAGAACTGGATTAGCAACAATATTGATGGCTGCTTTATTGTCACAGTAGAGTGAAGTAGGATTGTTTACTGCAAAACCCAGTTCACATAACAAATTTCTTATCCACATGATTTCCGAAACCCCATGAGCCATCGCTCTATATTCTGCTTCAGCACTGGATCTAGCCACCACACTTTGTTTTTTGCTTCTCCATGTGACAAGGTTTCCTCCTACAAAGGCACAATAACCACTGGTGGACTTTCGGTCATTGACTGCTCCTGCCCAATCTGCATCGATATATACTTCCACTTTTAAGTGACTATGTTTTTGGAACAACAAACCAGCCCCAGGAAACTTATTGAGATATCTCAAGATCCTCTCTGCAGCCTCAAAGTGAGTTGTCATCGGGCTGTGCATGAATTGACTAAGGACACCCACTGCATAGGCAATATCAGGCCTGGTCATAGACAAATACAGAAGTCTCCCCACCAGTCTCTGGAACATCTTTACATCTTTCAAACACTCTCCTTGACTGTCTCCCAGATGGTGATTAGGTTCAATAGGTGAATCAGATGGTTTTACCCCCAACTTGCCTGTATCTTCTAGTAGATCTAGTACATACTTCCATTGGGAAATAAAGATGCCCTTGTGAGAGCGGGCAACTTCAATTCCAAGGAAGTATCGTAAGGGGCCTAGATCCTTCACTTCAAATTTAGTGGCTAAGAATTTTTTTAGTCTTTGGATTTCAGCCTCCCAATCTCCTGTGATCACTATGTCATCCACATACACAATAAGTGCTGCAATTTTACCTTCACCTCTTTTTACAAACAAGGTATGATCTGATTGGCATTGTTTGAATCCCATTTGTTGGACTGCTACATGGAACTTACTAAACCAAGCCCGAGGTGATTGTTTCAATCCATATAGGGACTTTTTCAACCTGCACACCTTTTGTTCACTGCCTTTGGCACAGAACCCTGGGGGTTGGGTCACGTACACCTCCTCTTCCAAGTCACCATTCAAGAAGGCATTCTTGATGTCCAATTGGTGAAGATCCCAGTCAAGATTTGCTGCCAAGGAAAGGAGAATCCGGATGGAGTTCATCTTCGCTACAGGGGCAAAAGTCTCTGCATAGTCCACTCCATATACCTGTGTGAAGCCTCGTGCTACCAGTCTAGCCTTGTACCTTTCAATAGTTCCATCAGCTTTGTGTTTCACTGTGAACACCCACTTGCACCCCACTGGTTCCTTCCCCTCAGGAAGATCTACCAACTCCCACGTACCATTTTTATGTAAGGCATCAATTTCTTCCTGCATTGCATCTGTCCATTCAGGTTTTGACAAAGCTTCTGCCACGGTCTTAGGGATGGGAACACTGTCCACAGAGGAGAGGAAGGCATGGTACGAGGGTGAAACATGCTCATAGGACACAAAGTTAGAGATAGGATGATTAGTGGTACAAGATCTAACACCCTTTCTCTTAGCAATAGGAATATTAAGATCATTGGGAACATGTGAATCAACATGTAAAGGAGCAATGGGAGCAAGTGTACCTGGCTGATGAGACGGATCTGCCTCGGGTGAATCCGATGATGTTGGTTGCATAGTGTTCGGCTCCATGGCTCTTGAACTCTGCTGGCTCTAATGACGACGATGGAAAACCTAGAACGGAGGAGGATTGGGTAAAGGAGGTAGTTGAATCTGAGTCGTCGCTTGTTTCTCCTCAACCCTACTCTCCCCCTGAGGAGAAACCGAGAAGAACGGTTGACTCTCAAAGAATGAGACATCAATGGAAACATAGTACTTACGGGCAATGGGATCATAGCAACGATACCCCATTTGAGATGAGGGGTAACCAAGAAAAACACAAGGAATAGCCCGGGGGTCAAGTTTACCACGAGTAGGTGATAGGTTGTGGACAAAACAACGACACCCAAAGACACATCGGAATGGTGGACAGCGGGGCTGTAGGGAACAAGAGCTGATGTGGGGCCTTATACTCTAGTAGCCGAGAGGGCATGCGATTGATGATATATGTCGCACACAATACTGCATCCATCCAGAACTGTTTCGGCACATTCATATGAATCAGCAAGCCACGAGCAACTTCGAGTAGATGATGATTTTTTCGTTCAGCCACACCATTTTGTTGGGGTGTCCTGGCACAAGAGCTTCGCTGAAGTGACCCACTCGAAGCAAAGAATTTCGTGAGATCACTATGGAAATATTCTTTTGCATTGTCCGACTGGAAAATATGAATTTCCGTTTGGAACTGAGTGAACACCATGCGTTGGAAATCTTTCACAATTTGTGGCACTTCATCTCGAGATCGCATAGGATAAACCAAAGTGTATCGAGAATAATCATCAATCAACGTAACAAAATACTTATAACCAGTCGCAGTAGGTAGAGTAACAGGGCCCCAAACATCAGAATAAACAATATGAAATGGAAATTCAGATCTTTTATTTCTTAAAGGTAAAGAGCTTCTACAATGCTTACTCAACTAGCAAGTTTGACACTGTAACTGACTCACTGACAAGGACTCAAAAATCTTTGGGAACATAACTTTTAATGACTCAAAAGAAAGATGACCTAAACGACTATGCCATAAATAGGCCTGACTCTCACTCGCCGAACTTGTGGACTCAGTCGCCACTAGACCGACGTTATTCTCCAACACGTAGAGACCATCCACCATGCTTCCTCTACCAATCGTCTTCCCCGAGGTCAAATCCTGAAACACACATGAAGACGGAAAAAAAGTGACTGAGCAGTTCAAAGAGTGAGTAATACTACTAATGGACAACAAATTAATAAGTAATTTCGGAACATGCAGGACATTTGGAAGAGTAAGGCCAAGTGGGAGAGATATGGTGCCTCGGCCAGCTATGGTAGAAAAAGAACCATCAGCCAGTCTTACCTTATCTCTCCCAGAGAGAAGGTTATATGTCTGGAACAAATTTGACTTACCGGTCATGTGATTTGAGGCTCCGGAGTCAATAATCCAAGGTGAATCAGTAGTATGAGATGACACATGGAAGGCTGTGGCATTACCTGATGTAGACGCAAATGAGGTAGGAGTAGGCCCAGAATCCACCTGGCGGAGAGTCCTACCATACAATTCCAAATGTTCACGGAAGGAATTGATAATATCTTCCTTAGGGTTAGAACCGAGATGTCTCTCCTGAGTTACGGAAGGACTAGTCTTTGTCGATGCCAGATTAGCTGAGTTATACCTTCTTTGATTCTGTTGGCCTGGTTTCTTGCCCTGATTCGGTGCTAACTTCTTACCCAAATCCTGTGCCCATTTAGGTTTTCCATAGAGATCTCAGCATGTATCTTTAGTGTGTTGTGTCTTCTGGCAGTGAATGCACCCAAGCTTGCTTTTATCTTTTGTTTTTTTCTGAGTGTCACCCCTTTTAAAACCACCTTCAACATTTGTATCTGAATTTCCCCGGACCGCTAGGGCAACTGACTCCCCTTCTACACCATTCATCACACTTCTTCTGCTTTCTTCTGACTGCACCAAGGCATACACCTCCTGGACTGATGGCAAGTCTTTACTACCCTAGATCTGTACCCTGATGGACTCATATGACTGATACAAGTGACTTATAGGCTTTTGCATCTTCATCACACTTCCAATTCACATTCTAATAGTGATCAAGTTCTTTCCATATTTATGTCAAATCAGAATAGTACATTGAGAGACTCCTCTCCCCCTGCTTGCAAGTAGAAGATTCTGCTTGTAGTTGATATATCTTGGCATAGTGTCTCTGTTATGAATAAGTGGACTTCGCTTGTTCCCATATCTCACAAGCAGTTTCAGCCCACATAAAGGTCTTCCTTACTTGTGGCAGCATTGAAACCAAGAGCCAAGACATCACCATACTGTTCTCTTGGTCCCACCTATCATGCTCAGCACTTCCATACTTCGGTTCCTTTACTCTCCCATTGATGTATCCTATTCGCCCCCTGGCAGTGATGTAGAGTTTTATCCCCCTAGACCACTCAAGGTAATTCAGACCATCAAAGGGAATGACAACCATGGGAAAGCTCATATCCATTCCCCCCACTCACTCCATTGTGGCTCCCTGAGATTTCTGAAGTAGCAGAATTCTCAGTCGACATGGTCAAGCAGTTACTCAGTCCCACACACCGGATTTAGGACCCCTCCTTACTCCACAAAGCAATGCTCCACTCAGTTCACACCCACACACTAGGGTTTACCAACCAGATTGTGCACAAACTGTACCAAATTCTGGACAAAACTGAGGTAATATTCGGCAGTTTCAGACCTGCCTATCAGAATTCTAGAATGGCTAACAGCCACTAATCAGCAGTAGAGATCCTTCTTGCTTATAGTCAACTCAAACCATTGAGAGGACAGGTCAGCATTGACCTACAATTGTCTTAACACATCAATATGATCACACGATCCAAGACAACTAGGGTTACACAGGTTCGATAGCATTCAGCCGCCCCAGATTCATAGGGTTTTCACTCGGCCCATGATCAAGGAGAGTAAAGAGGAGAAAAGTAGAGGAAGAACTGTACCAGTTGTAGCTATTCTGTAGTCCAGAATCAGATTTCCTTTCTGCCAGCCTGTTCCACTAATCAGTAGGGTTGATCGATCTTCTCTTGACAGTAGGGTTGATCGGTCTGCTCTCTTTTAATCAGTATTCCCACTCTGATACCATCTTGGCAGTGTAGCCGGCCAGAGATAGGTGAAAGAGAAGAGAAGAGAAGAGAAAAGAGAGAGTTTGCAATGCAACAGTACTGGCGGCACCAGTGTTTATTTAATATATATAGGGCAACAGAAATAACAAGGGAAAAGACCCTTGTACCCCTGAGTACAATAATAGACATAACAGAAATAAAAAACGAAATAAAAAAACACTTTAATTAAACAAACAGGCCCTAACAACTGCAACTAAGTTATTCTAACATTATTCCAACAATGTTCTTGTGATTTGTTCTTTATTCTTTTGATGATTCGTTATATTACTGTTGACTATCATTATCCTCTTATGAGCAGTGTTTTAAAAGGCGTGGGAGGTGTATGCCTGGGGGTGCGCCTCTGAGGCTCTCCCAAAACGCCTTGAGGTGTATGCCAGAAGTGCTAACACCTCTGAGGCGTACGCCTCACGCACTTTTTTCATGAGGCATGCTAGAGGCGTGCGCCTCATGCACATCTTATATAAAAAGAAAGAAAAAAAAAAGAAAAAAAAGGAAAGGAAAGGAAGGGAAAAGAAAAGAAAGGGAAGGGAAAGAATTCAGTAGATTAATCTCTAAGGCAGATAGGGAAGAGGAAGTGAATGGTTGGAGAATAGGAAGGAACAACGTCCGAGTAACCCATCTACACTTTGCTGACGATATCATAATATTTTGTGAAGGGAGTGACATGCAAAAAGTGAGGAATCTTAGAGCATTGCTACAACACTTTGAGAAGGTCTCCAATCTGAAGATAAACCTGAATAAGAGTTGTGTGGTAGGTGTCAATATGAACGAGGGGATTCTTCAATCTGTGGCAATTGTTTAGGTTGTCCCGTTTCTTCTTGGCCCTTGCAGTACCTAGGTCTCCCCCTAGGGGCAAACCCGAAAGAGAGTAGTTTTTGGACCCCAGTTTTGGAAAAGTTTGAGAAAAGATTAGCTTCTTGGAAAAGAAACTACATCTCTATAGGGCGGTAGAGTGACTTTATTAAAGCCACCTTAGCAAACCTACCGGTATATTTTCTATCTGTTTTTAGGATTCCTAATAGGGAGGCTAAGAAGTTGGAGAGATTAATGAGAACATTTCTTTGTGAGCCAGGGGAGGAAAAGAAAGACCATTTAATCAACTGGGAAATAGTCTGTAGGAGTAAAGAGGAAGGTGGACTAGGACTAGGAAGGTTAACTCTCAAGAATAAAGCTCTCTTAGGAAAATGGTTGTGGAGGTGGCCTAGAGAAAGGGAGAGGTTGTTGCATGAAGTGATAGCTAGTATACATGGCAGACTGGAAAATGGATGGGGTGCGGGTGTATCACATCAAGCAATGTTGGCATCCCCTTGGAAAGCAATACAGAGCATTCTTCCTTAGTTTCTCAACCTTGTCAGGTATGATGTCAATTTTGGTAATTCTGTTTTATTTTGGGAAGACACTTGGGTGGGTACTGTTGCCCTTAAGGACCAATTCCCGTCTCTTTTTTCTATTTCCCTCTATAAGGAAAAAGCTCTCTCTCATTTTCTCCCATCTCCTACTTCACCCTCATCCTTAAGTTGGGACTTCCGTTTTTGGAGAGGTTTGAGGGATGATGAACTTAACAGTGTTTCAGATCTGTTGTCTCTTCTTGGCAGTGTCTTTCTGGACCCTCTTAGTGTGGATGTGAGATTATGGTCCCCTCATCCAAAAGGTTATTTCTCTTGTGCTTCCTTTTTTAAGTCCCTTTGCTCTTCTCTAAGATGGGGGGTTTTCCAACCAAGGAGATTTGGTCTAGACCTGTTCCACTTAAAATTGTTATTTTTTGCTGGGAAGTGTTTCATAGAAAGATTAATACCTTGGTTTGCTTGCAGAAGGAAAGGCCTTTCATGTGTTTGTCCCCTAACTGGTGTGTACTTTGCAGGGCTAGTGGTGAGGATTGCTCCGACTTACTTGTATCTTGTTCCTTTTCTAGTGCTATTTGGAGTTGGATTTTTTTCTTTGTTTGGATGTAGGTGGAATCTGTCCGCAGACTTAAGTCAGCTGTTCGATCCTTCCTTTTTTGTGTGGCCTACAAAAAAAGGAAAAATGATGTGGAGATGTATTAGAGCAGCCGCCTTATGGACAATCTGGGAAGAAAGGAATGCAAGGGTGTTCAAGGAAAAGGAAAGAAGCATTCAGGCTGTTGAGGATTGTATCTTGACGAGGACCATTCACTGGTTGAGAACAATGGACTTTTCATACTTTTTCCTTTGATGATATTTGGAGAAATTGGATAGAGGTGGCTAATAGCCATACACGGAAGGACAAGGAATCTGCAGTGTGGATCCCTCCGCTTGAAGGATGGGTAAAGCTGAACTTTGATGGCAGCAGCCAAGGAAACCCAGGCCCATCGGGGATAGGAGGAGTGCTGAGAGATACAGAGAGCAACATCTTAGCCTTGTTGGCAGAACAACTAGGAGTTCAGTGATTGGTAGTTGAAGGAGACTCTAAGAATATTGTGGGATGGTTGACAGACCCAGCTTCAGCTATGTGGCGACACAGAGATTTATTGAGGAAAGTCAACTGGCTCAAAAGAAACATGACTGTTATCCCTCTTTGGGTGGGAAGATCAGCAAATACCTTAGCAGATGGGTTAGCTAAGCAGGGGGCTTCAAGGGAACCTTTATTTTGGGATGCTCTATAATTTCATTTTGGGTTATTTCTGTTTTAATTTGATGTAATACTTTATTAGAAGAGGTTACGGCTTGTGCCTCTTTTTTGGTTTCTTGTATTGCCTTATTACTTCCAGATTAATAAATTATTTTCATTCATAAAGTAGAAGTTCAAGACTGTTATCAGTCTTGAACTCTAATGGATTTCAGGATCGAAGATAAGAAGAAAGGTAAGAGGAAAGAAGAGGAAGAGGGAGGAGAAGCAGTAGAACACAAGGGTTGAAAGGAGGAGCAGAAGCTTAATGTTTTGCCGCCGCCACTTTAATTAATATTTATAGGTTATGCTCATTACATGGAAAGGACAGATCTGCCCTTAGTCTTTTCATAACAAATAGAGAAAAAATAAGACTGAAATTAAATAACAATTGAAACAACTAAATGACCAATAACTAACCCTAGGCAGACTAGAATATCTTCTACCCTACGAACACAGTGGGACTGTAGCTGTGGGGTCCACATCAGTGTTCTCTACACTCCCCCTCAAGTTGGGAATAAATGTTTATCATTCCCAACTTGGATAGATCTGCCTCTAGCTTCTTCCGTGGTACAGCTTTGGTGAGGATATTTGCCAGTTGCATATTGGAGGTGATGTATGGGAGACACACTTCTTGTGATGAGACCCTCTCTCGTACAAAGTGTCGATCAACTTCAATATGTTTAGTCCTGTCATGCTGCACTGGGTTGTGTGCTATATTAATAGCCGCTTGATTATCACAATACAACATCAGGGGCTTCTCATACTCAATACCCAACTCCTCAAGTAGTGATCTCAGCCAAAGAATTTCAGCCACTCCATTAGCCATTGACCTGTACTCAGCTTCAGCACTGGATCGGGAGACAACACTCTGTTTCTTACTCCTCCAAGAAACCAGGTTACCTCCCACAAGAGCACAATATCCAGTGGTAGACCTTCTATGATCAACACTCCCAGCCCAATCGGCATCCGTATAGACTTCCACCTTCATGTGGTCATTGTTCTTGAACAGTATACCTCTACCTGGGCATCTCTTCAAGTATGCTAGTATTCTTTCTGTTGCTAGAAGGTGTGTGGTTCTAGGAGAATGCATGTACTGACTGATAACACTAACGGCATAACTGATATCTGGTCGGGTGAGGCATAGATATAGGAGCTTTCCCACTAACCGCTGGAACATAACTTTATCTTCAAGCAACTCCTCACTCTCTGCACTAATCCCGTGGTTCTATTCAATGGGTGTATCTGCAGGTTTGACACCTAGCTTTCCAGTTTCAGCCAAGAGATATAAAACATATTTCCTCTGAGAGACAAAGATCCCATGTTTAGATCTAGCAACCTCAATACCCAAAAAATACCGTAGTGTACCCAAGTCTTTCACCTCAAACTCTTGATGAAGGAGTTGTTTGAGGGACTCAATCTCATGGTTGTCATTTCTTGTCACCACAATATCATCAACATAACTTGCAAGTAGTGTCAGTGACGACTCCACCCTCTTGATGAACAGTGTATGATCTGACTGGGCCTGTACATAACCGAACTTCCTAAGGGCTAGTCTGAATCTGTCGAACCAAGCTCTAAGTGACTGCTTCAAACCATACAATGCCTTATTGAGCCGGCAGACCTTCTTACCTACCTCTGTATCATAGAATCCAGGAGGCAACTGCATATAAACCTCTTCCTGCAAGTCCCCATTCAGGAAGGCATTCTTAACATCCATTTGGTACAAAGGCCAAGTGTAGCTTGCTACAAGAGATAATAGAACCCAAATGGTGGTCATCTTGGCTACCGGGGCAAATGTCTCCAAGTAATCTATACCATAAGTTTGAGTGAACCCTTTTGCAACTAGCCGAGCTTTGTACCACTCAATGGAACCATCCGCATTGTGCTTCACAGTAAATACCCACCTGCATCCAACTGGTTTCTTTCCTTTGGGCAAGTCAACTAGTTCCTAGGTATTATTTTTCAACAGGGCATCCATTTCAACTTGCATTGCACCTCTCCACTCCAGGACTGATAGGGCTTCTTGCACTGCTCTTGGATTAGGGACATCAGCAGCGGAGGTGAGATAGGACCTGTAGGAAGGAGATAGGCGATCATAGGACAAAAACTGGGAGATGCAGTGGGCTGTAGATGTGGTGCAATGCCATTTTCCTTTACGGAGGGCGATGGGAAGGTCAAGGTCATCTGCAGAGGGTGAGGTAGCAACAGTGGAAGGAGTCTCTGTGGGCCCTAGGACTGTAATATCTAGACTTGGAGCCATAGAAGAGATTGGAACTGGCTGGGACTGTTGATGACCGGGATCAACCTGCCTGCATCGCCTGTGATAGACTCTCAACTCCCGATCCCTTTGACCACCCTCGCTACTACAACCCTCATCACCAACTGGAATAGGTAAGGGAACAGCCCCAAAGGTATTAACCCTGTCCTCACTGCACTCCCCCTGAAGAAAAGGACCCAAATCTCCATGCTCACTACTCTCCCCTTGAGGAGAGACCCGAGAATAGTAGGGTGTCTCCTCAAAGAAAGTGACATCCATGGATACAAACTTCTTCCCTGAGACAGGATCATAACAACAATAACCCTTTTGAGTTTGTGCATAACCAAGAAAGATGCATTTGGAGGCCTTGGGTTACTTGGAGTGATGGGGACCGAGAAGCTGAACAAAACAGATACAACCAAATGTCTTGAGGGGAATAGTGAACAACTCCTCATTGGGACATAGAAGGGAAAAAGGAGGTTTCATATCAAGAACCCGAGAAGTAATCCGATTAATAAGATATACCGCCGTAAGGATAGCATCGCCCTAGAAGCGAATAGGGACATTGGAGGTAAACATAATACTTCTAGCCACCTCCAAGATGTGCCTATTCTTCCTCTCTGCAACCCCATTATGCTGAGGTGTATGAGGGCAAGTGCTTTAGTGGATAACCCCATGATTAAGGAGGTACGATGCCAATGGTTTAACAAAGTATTCCTTTGCATTATCAGATCTAAGCACTTTTATCCTGGCATCAAACTAGGTTAGGGCAGGCACCTCATCTCGTGATCGCATAAGATAAACCCAAGAAAACCGGGTGTGGTCATCAACAAATAAGAAAAAATACCTGTACCCACCCATAAAAGGAATGTGATATGGCCCCCAAACATCAGTATGCACAATATCAAAAGAACTATTACTCCTTTTATTACTCAATGAATAAGAGTTTCTACAGTGTTTAGCAAACTCACAACTTTCACACTTCAACTGAGATGACTCAACTGACTCAAACAAAGTAGGAAACAGACTCTTCAAGGACCAAAAAGATAAATGACCCAATCGGTTATGCCAAAGCATAACCGGACTCACAACCTGAGAAACAAGTAACTTCTTATCCACTGACTCTTCCCGACGAGAACTCTCCCCGAGCAGATAGATCCCATTTGTCTCACAGCTAGTCCCAATCACCTTCTTCGTTTCCAGGTCCTGAAAAACACATCGGTCAGGAAAGAAAGTTACTGAGCAGTTCAAATGTTTGGTAATACTACTAACGGAAAGGAAGTTAGTATCTAGTTTAGGAACATGCAAGACAGAGGACAAGGATATAGTATCCGACAGTTTGATGTCACCCTTGCCAGAAATAGGGACAAGAGAGCCATCAGCTATAGATACTTTATCCCTACCAGAAGATAAGTGATAAGTAGTAAACAAAGAGGGCAAGATTGTCATATGGTCGGATCCACCTGAATCTATTACCCAACACGGTTCAGTAGTACCTGGAGTGGAGGCATGGTAGGCTGAGGCTCGAGTACCTGAGTGTGCAAAGGTCGATGTGGCCGGAGCTGATGATGACTGCGGTAACTGAGCTGAACTGCCAACTTCCTTCTCCAATTGTATTAGAGCAGCCCGAACTGCAGCTAAGGTCTCTAATGATGTGCCTCTCGTGCCTCTCGAAAGACCTTTATTAGTAAGGTTGCTGGAGCAGCCTGTCATGTTTAGAGGTCTCAACTACTAGAGGAAAGATGAAGTATTTGACTGAGGAGAAACCCACGGTTTAGTCGAGTAAGATACCCTACTTTGCCCCTTCCCCCAATAGCCATCATGGCTGATTGGGCCCATTCCAAATAGTTTGATCCATCAAACTTTACGGTTGTAATTTGAAAACCTGTCTTAGAACCACCACCATAACTGCTGTTCCCAAAATTGCCTTCTGCCTGATTCTTAAGCTCCATTTCGGTCAAGAACCAGAATTCTCAAAATTATGGTTACTACAATCAAAACCAGCACTAGGACTCCCAACCACAGTCACAAAACCAGTATAGAACCAATCTGTACTCATGGTAGGTGTGCATGAAACATGTATAAGACTGATATGAAATCAATAACCACACACAACAGCAACAGTCCGAACTGTTTTCACCCCTTTCGAAGTGTTCGAAACCCCAAAAGAAAACTGAAAAACAGTTTGAAGAGCAATCTGATATGCTGAAGCCAATATGAGGTTATAATCAGTCCTTAAGAGCCGTACGGATAAGGTTTGTATTAGGGTTAATATGGAACCCTAAAACTGATCAATGTTGGGGAGAACTATTAGGATTTGCCGCAGGGACAAGATCACAAGGTTTGGCCTAATACTAGGGTTTGCCGCAGGGATAAGACAAAACCCTAGAGAATAGAGAGATAAAACCCTAGAGTGGTTCGGCCACCCTTGCTGGATAGGTCCAACCTATCTTCTCTGATGTGACTTCTCTCAGAAAATAAAAGACTTACAATAGGATGCAGTTCGCTGCCTACCAAGGTTACCCGAACCCTAGCCTTCTCTGATTCTTCCTGATCACCAACTCACTGCAACTGTGGCACTTCTTCAAACAGCTGCTAATCCTCTGGAGATCTCCAAGAATCAGTCAACGAACTCTGCTTTCTCAGCTTCCAGCCTTAGATGTTTCTCATGTGGTCGGCTGGACTAGACTCACATGAGAAGCCCTAGCTCTGATACCAAGTAGAAGTTCAGGACTGTTATCAGTCTTGAACTCTAATGGATTTCAGGATCGAAGATAAGAAGAAAGGTAAGAGGAAAGAAGAGGAAGAGGGAGGAGAAGCAGTAGAACACAAGGGTTGAAAGGAGGAGCAGAAGCTTAATGTTCTGCCACCGCCACTTTAATTAATATTTATAGGTTATGCTCATTACATGGAAAGGACAAATCTGCCCTTAGTCTTTACATAACAAATAGAGCAAAAATAAGACTGAAATAAATAACAACTGAAACAACTAAATGACCAATAACTAACCCTAGGCAGACTAGAACATCTTCTACCCTACGAACACAGTGGGACCGTAGCTGTGGGGCCCACATCAGTGTTCTCTACATCATTCATAAAGAAAAGGAAGGGTAAGAAAAAGAAAGAAAAGAAAAAAAGAGAAAAGGAAAGAAAAGAAAAGGAAAAGGAAGAGAAGAAAAGATAAGGGAAAAGAAAGTGGTTTGCCCTCTGCCCCTTTGGCTGGGGGGCTTCACCCCCTAGACCCCCCGCCCCCTTTTCGGTGCAGCCCAATTTGCTCGCTCGCCTCTGCTTCAACAAGACCCCCTTCCTTTTCATCCTCCTCCCCTTTCTCCTCCTAACCCCCTCCCTCTTAAGGAGGCAAGCTTATGCCTCTTGCCTTCTGAACTACGCCTCACACCTCTAGGTAGTGGAATGCCTAGCGTCACACCTCCACGTTTTAAAACATTGCTTATGAGTGCTAGTTGCTACTTTAGTGAAGTTTTGCCATGTTGTCATGAAAATGTTGATTCACATCATTTTAGTCATAGTTGTCAAGGCAACACCTAGGCGACAAGGTGCTCTTGGAGGCTCGCCTCACCTAATCGCCAAGTAGTTTTGTATGTTGTGTTATAAAATACTTTTATATTCTTAATTTTTTGAAATTATAATTATAAAATAGACATTATTAAGCAATATTCATTTTATATATTTATATACTATTTTCTTATTTGTTAGGGTTTAATCAACACAAACATTGCTAACTGCTGTATTGAACCCTCGTAGACTTCAAAACCTGAACCAATAAGGAAGAACTTAAAACTTTGTCTAATCAAAACATTTTCTTCTTCCATATCTTCTTTTTTCTTTTCTTCTTTTCCTATAAAAAAAAATTGGGGTTCAGCCCCTACTAGGATATATGTTTTTTACTTGAAAGAATCCATTGCCTAGGTGACTAGGCGACTAGGTGACAAGGTGCCCCCCTGTTGCCTAGCCTCGCCTTGGCACCTTGAAAACTATGATATTAGTATGCAAGTTATTGTTGTCAATATGCCTATGCTTTTTCTACAAAAAACAGTCTGCTTTATGTCAAATATAAGAACAGATAATGCTTTGATAGAGTTTGTCACTTGCTTGGGATCAAGATTAACGTCATCTTGTACACCTAGGTTTTACAGTCTTGATGACTAGTTGAGCCTTTATTATTTTCATGTGATGCTTCCCTGTTTATGTGTGATTTCCAAGTTGTTGTTAATTCAAACATTTTAAGCTTATATTTGCAGGTGAAAGCATTTCTTAGAGGTGATTCTCTTCCATATTCAGCTGGTCAGTTGGAAGGGATGGCGTCACTCATAAACATGCGGGTCCGAGTAGCAAAAAGGCTCTACAACAGCAGCCTTCGGTATTGGTTATTGGAGTTTCTGAGAAGGCAACCCAAGGAGAAGAAGTTCCGTGCTTTGATCCTTAGATTTATCAAAGATCGTGTTGCAGCCTTGTTCTTGACAGAGGTAAATTGAACATTAACTTGGTGGTTGCATATGATGGTTTAATCCTTTTGTTTGGCTGATTTCTGGTAGACTCCAGTTTCAATAATTATTAGCTTCTGAAGCTTAGATCTTGCTTTTCATCAAATAATTAAGAGTGAAGTCACAACTACATAATTCTGGTATACAATGAGTTGATAGGATTAAATACATAAATGAGTGCACATGAGATTATTTGACATCAACTACATAATTCCATGTGGATTGGAAATATTTTCTAAGATATGTGCTCCCAGAAAGCTTGTCAGATTATTCTAAAATGGTTGGAAGATAGAGTGGCCACCTTTGGATGTCTAAATGAGTGCTTGGATGTGCCTCTGGAAGTAGTTTCCAGCCAAACTTCACAGGCATTTTGGCTGGAAGTAGTTTCCAACCAAACTTCACGGGTATTTTATCTGTGGATTTGGGGGAGAATGATGGAGAAAGGATTTGTGGAGAAAACAAAATGGAGAACAGCTCTAAGGTAGAGGCTAAAGATTTTCTCTTTGAAGAAATGTGAATTAAAGGAAGACTTGGCCTGAAGATAAGGGAACAGAAGATGGCTACGGTGCTTGTGGAAGGAACTGAGATGATTGACTGGCTGAAAGAGTTCCTCTCTGATGCAGCAACTAAAGGGAAGCAGAGTATATGGAAAGAAAATTTCTCAGAGATGGGTAGAAGGTACGTAATGCAAAGCAAGAGGAATGTAAAGGGATCCTTCATATCTCTTTCTGATTTTTTTGCTAAAGGAAGCAAATGGTCTGTTTTCCTGAAGGGAAAAACAGTCAAGGGTGGAAAGGAGTGGCTGATATTTTATCAAACTTCCTAGACAGAAGGATAACGGAAAAACAAAGATGATGGAAAAAGGAGACAGTGGCCAGAGTTTGCAAACTCAATTGCTCTGTTGTGTGGTGCTTGACTAGATAGATGGTGTATTCTGGGGAGATGTACGTAGTGCAGCTCTTCTTCTGAGTGGAGTAAAACCAGAGGAAATACCGAGGAAGGTGACCATTGGAGTAGGAGGATTATTACTACCGGTGTGGTTAGCAACTTCCATTGAAGCTGCCCTGTTGAGGGAGGCTAGACAGGAGGAAGACGAAAAGGTTGAAGGGATGGTGCTACGTGGCAGTCTGGGGATGGACAAACAAAAGCAGATGGAAACTTTCACCAAAATGGAAAGACAGCTTTTAAGCAGCCCAAAGGTTCTAGGTCAGGAGAATGGTATAAGACGTGAGCAACAAGGCAAGGGTGTGACATTCAATAGAACATTCATTCCAGCATTGTCTTCTGGCGCCAAACTGAACAATTTGAATGGGTTAAATAAATCAAACATTGTAAGGAAAGGTCTGGTTTTAAATGCGGTTGAACCACAGATAGGGGGGAGGTAAACCTTTGAGTCAAATCAGGGACTCTGTAGCTGCTGAAGATCACTTGCCAGCTGGATCCAAGAATGATGAGCCTTTAAAGTCGAAGCTAGCCTTGGGGCTTGACAGGCCCAACATTGTTTTAAATGGGCCAGAACCAATTATTCCAAGCCTTAAGCTGGCACGTGGTGACTTAAAAAAAGCACGTGATTGAGGGAGCATCTCAGGTAGACAGGAAACAAGGTCTACCATCTTCTACCTCAAGCTCCTCCAGTTGGTCGAATGACCCTGCTCAAGTGAACTGTTAATTACAGTGGCTTCCTTCAAAGAAACTGGCTTGGCTTTCACCAGATTGTCATAATCCGAGATGTGTTAAGCGCGGCGAGATAGATAACCTGGAGCTGGAAATACTAACTGATGATGAAGAGTGCTCTGATTTGGAAGTTGAAGAAACTCTTAGTCTGGCCAAGTATAGATCTTCAAAACTTGAAAGATATCTTCGAGGAGGAAAGTTTGAACACTGAGTTGCTGTTTCCAGAGGAGGTGCTGGATCCATGTGGCCTCGGCATCAAGGAACAGGTGTTTAATGTAGATCCCAACAACGACGAACAAAACTTCTCCCCTTTAGAACTTGTGTCTCATAAAGATCAGATGGACTTAGAAGCTCTTACTGTGGTTTGGTGGAGCTCACCTCATCAGCTCATCTAATACAAGAGCCCAGTGCACTAAACCAGCCTACGCAGGTTATCAGGCCAGAGGAACAGGAATCAACTCTGACGCCTAACACATGGATACCAACAAAAGGAAAGGCTAGGGAGGTAACTTCGGCTGCAGGGGGTGAACAAGTTTTGGTTGAAACTAGTCCACTTCCATAATGGAATCGGGAACAAGGAAAGGTCTTGGACTCGACAGTTGCAGATGTCACCCCACTTCACTCACTTCCATTAGGTTCAGGTAAGCATGTCCATTTGATTTCAGTTACTAATCTGGGTTCTCTGCCTGTAACAGATGTCCTGGCATCACAACCAGAACAAGCAGGTGGTAGAAGGGGAGAGGAGAAGGAGAGTGTTAGGGTAGAAGTTGGGGAAGGGGTTTCTTTAGAAGAAAAAAAAAAGAGACGAGGAGGAATAGGAAAGGATTTGGGAGCAGATTTGTACTTTGTTGGAGGAATACAAACATAAAGAGGAACTGAAGGAGGTAACCCCAAAAAATTTCAAACTGGATGCAAAGTATCAATAAAATGGAGCAGAAGACGGGAAATAAAGAGCTTTCTAGGAAGTCTGGACATTAAGGGTAGGACGAAGAAGAAAAGATCTGAAGTAGAGAGACTAATTTCAGATATCGAATGGGATATTGAGTTCAGCGGTAGAGGGGAGAGGAAGAAAACCCCTAATTGATGGGAAGTTAATGTCCTTAAGGGACTAAAGTGAATATGATTCTATGAAGCTCATCAGTTGGAATGTAAGATTGTTGGGAAGTGCTAGAAAAAGGAGATTAATTAAGGAGTTGCTTAGAAGAGAAAGACCTGATATTGTGATGCTACAGGAGACCAAACTATTAGAACTAGATAGAAGGTGGGTTCGAGGGTTTTGGAGAGCAAGAGGAGTGAATTGGTGTTCAGCTCCCTCATGGGGAGCACCAGGGGGAATAGTAATTCTATGGAGGGAGGATGTTGTAGAGCCAATAGAGGAGCTGATAGGTAATTTCTCCGTATTCCTAAAATTCAGGATGGTGGAAGATGGTTTCACATGGGTGCTAACAAATGTGCACGGTCCAAATAATTATAGAGAGAGGAATGAGTTATGGGAGGAGCTTTATGGCATCCAAGGCCTATGGGAAGGCCCCTGGTGTCTAGGGAGACTTCAATGTGATAAGATTTACAACAGAGTCAAATATGTGGCTCCCAGAAAAGCATCTATAGAATGCTGTAGCCCCTAGTCCTTGTGTCTCTGGTTCTTGCAAGCCCGTGAGGTTCAATTTCTCTTGACTAGGGCCTTTATTATCCTCTTCCATTTTCTCAAGCTTGGAGATAACTCACTGCATTTTCTTTGTTTATACTTTGATATTAGCCTGCTGTTTAGTCCGTCTACCTTTGAATGGCACACAAAGAGAGGGAGAATTATGTGGAAGTGCACAAGAGCAGCTTTGTTGTGGACTGTTTAGGAAGAAAGGAACACCAGAATTTTTTGTGAAAAAGAAGGAAGTTTTTCGGAAGTTAAAGAATGTATTTTGACAAGGGAAATTCAGTGGCTGAAAACTTTAAATCTCTTTGATGCATACTTTTTCAATGACCTATGGAGGAGCTGGTTAGCAGTGGCTAATACTTCTACCAGGACGAACAGATATGTGGTTGAATGGATGCCACTTGGGGAGGAGTTTATTAAGCTGAACTATGATGGGAGTAGCTGATGTAACCCTGGACCTTAGGGTATAGGAGTGCTGAGAAATAAGGACAGTAGCATTATATCTTTGTATCAGGTCCTACGGGTGTGGGCGACTCTTTAAAGGCCGAATTACTTGCTGCTATACAAGGAATCCAGCTCACAAACCAGCTAGGAATAGAGCATCTGCTTATTGAAGGGGACTCCCAGGTGATAGTAGGTTGGTCGTAGGATCCGAATTCTGTGATCTGGGGCTACAGAGATCTCCTCAAAAAGGTTAAATGACTAACAACAAAATCTGGCTGACTCACTTGCAAGACAGGGTTTTTTTTGGGCTATTTTATTTTGGGCTTCTTTATAATTTCGTTTGAACCTATAATTTTGTAAGCAGTTTTAAAGGAAAGGTTGCATCTCGTGCCTTTCCATGGGTTGCCTGTAACTCTTATTTGCTGGAGTAATAAAATCTTACTCATTTATCAAGAAAAAAATGTTATCTTTCAAGAATACATTTATGTGTGCTTAGGCCTTCAAAACACTAGTTATGTGTTGCCTTATTGCTTCTAATAATCTATGTTGTCTCTTGGTTTTACCGATAAAAAGCAATCTCTCCTGATTCTATTGAATCTTTCATTTCCTTGATTTTGATCATCTTTGTTTTCTCTTTGGTTTATGCAGCCTTTAATCATTCTCGGGATTTCCATCATCTTTTTTGTTGGTTCTATTGTTTTCTAATTCTAGCTTATTTCTTGGTCAAATTTTCTTGAAGTAACTTGCTTCAAATTCTTGAACATTACTTTTAAATTTGATTGAGTTTCAGCCTTAAAGCCCTAATTCTTGATCAGTAAGTCTAGACCTAAATAACTTGTACTTTCTTTCTCTATTTCCTCACGAATTGTATAACCATGGAATGCCCAAATACCCCCTTGTCAAAATACCCCTGTGATGACATTTTTGGATGTTTCCTTTATTAATTTTCTTTAGAAGATTTTGTTCTCAAGGCTGCATATGTTTCTAAGTAGAAGATGCTCAAAACAAAGTTTTTGCTGTTAAATGGGAAGAAGTATAATTGAAATGTTTCGGATTGGAGAATTTTCCACACCTTTGTGTTGGACTAAGTGGATCCTAAACATAAAACCAAGAATTGATCATCATTATTATGCCACATTTTTTTTTATCAGTAACATTCAATTTTATTAGCAGAATTAATAATGTGCACAAGAGAATGTGCCAGGCACCTCAATAAGCTAATATGAAGCCGCCTCCAAAACGCATGCTACAATTTAGTGGATACCTAACTGCAGATTTTGAAGTATATCTCTTTATTAACGGTGAATTTGACATAGGCAGTATAAATTATTTTACTGAGGGATTAATGTATTTCAAACCTAAGAGTTACCTTGACAGTTCCATCTTAAATGGATTAGACAGTGCAAGACGTTTACTTTAAAAGGTAAGAAGTTAACATGTTAGAATTAGACTGCTAATAATTATCTCTAATAGCTTTCTCCTACATGGGTATAGGTCAACTGTCATGGTTAAATCTCCTTGTAAATGTTTTCTATCACAACTTGTTAAATAGGTATATATTTTTATTTACCTTTGAAAGTTAAATTGTGCAGGTTGGAATTCAAGCTTCTGCATGGGTATCTGTAGGTTCACAGATTGGAGATGAAATTGAAGTTTGGGTGGAAGAAGCTCATCCACGTGATGATGTCCTTTCTCTAAAGGAAGTTGCTTAAGAGATTGAAAGATTTCATTAGCACCACAAAGAGCTTAGGATTTGCCATTATGAAATTTATGGTTGTCAAATGGGTAAGCAACCCCTGATTTGTTCCACCTGCTCAGTCACCAAAAACTAGTCCTACATGCTGCAGTTGGAGAGTAACCAAAACCTCCCTAACATTTCCTACTTCAAATTGTTCGGGAAATTCATATTTCCTACATATTATGGGGTATGACACGTCACTGTGTAACCTTGAAGGTACGCCTAGTTGGTCATGGTCATTGTAAAGAAGCTCAATCATCTGGTACAGAGAATACTTGAAGATAATCAGACTTTCTTTTGTGCAGAAGAGGGCCATTCCCAAGTCAGATTATGGATGCTTAGCTCCTTTAAGTAGATACTAAAAGTCAAATCTTTGGCAGAATTGAAACTCCTGCAGCCAGGGTCTTGCTTGATGACAATTTCTAAGCAGGTTCTCTAATATGTGGCAACTGGCAACTGGCAACGTTCCTTGATCAACTTGGTTGAGTAATGGTGAGATAATGTGATTTGGTGCTTCAAGCCAGTATTTTAATTTTATATTTGTCTCTGCAAAGTTTTGATACCAGGAATACTTGTGGAGTGTTTCATGTGTATATATATACAAGGTAAATGATCCTACAAAAAATAATATTCTGACATATTCTGATATTCCTTAGCTATTGATTCCTGCTGGGAATTGTTGTCCATGAGTTGCTTGAGGCCTCACCTATTGGATTCATGGAAATGCTGTTTTGAATATGACAGAAGAATAAGGACATATGATAATGATCGTGTTTAGTATGGAGTAACAAGATGTCTCTGCACTCTGCATGAAAGAGGTTGTCAGCAGTAAGTTAGGATTGTGTTGATTTGGTCTTAATGTAGGGAAATTCTAATTTGGCACTTTCTTTTCCTTCTTGTCAAGTAGAAAAGAAAAGGAGGGGAAATGCCTGCTCTTAGGCATGGAAGATGGAAAGGATTCTCTTCCCAAGGTTCTTTCTAGAAATTTGTTTGGTTATTCTTGGACCGAGTTACCTCAAAAAGAAAAAAAAAATTGAAGAACTGAGAATATCTATAAGTTTTTCGTTAGAAGTATGGATTTGCCCAATGCAGATTTCTGATTTACGCTGCAGAGCTATAAACATTCAAAAGGACCACAACCCACATTCTATGCACCAACGCCTGCATCTGAATTGGCATCAATTCCGAGCTAGCACTTACCCCGACAGTACTTTGAGCCTACAAATTCTGACCCTGTGCTGATTGGTCATTCTCCCCAAATATTTTGGGTAGGGATGGCTTTCGCTATACCATTATAGAATCTGAAAGCCACACAAGTAATTAAATTTGAACTTAAAAATTAATAGAGCTGTGTATATTGTCCATCAAGTCAGGCCCTTACTGTAATGGGAGTGTTGGGCATGGTTTTAAGAAATGACCCGGAAATGGAACCGTTCTGGCCACTGCTTTCCAGGTTGACGGTTTGACCGTATGGTTAAATAAATAAAAATAAAAAATGGTTAGAAAACGCTTCGACTGCCTAGGTCAATGGATTGTTGACCGATTTAATGATTTTTGGTCAGGGATTAGGTTTGGGATAAAAATGAACTGATTGCCTGGACAGTTCCCGGGCTGAATTGTCTGACCATCTGGGACAATAAATGGTTCAAAAGCCATGGTGGTGGGTTTTTCCGTACTAAAGCTTCACTCCCCCTCGCCTTCTTTTGTCAACTTTGCTTCCGTTATTGCATTTCAGCTTCAGCAAGGTTCAAACTTCGAAGTATTAGTATGTATCATACATATTGATTTTTGAACCCTTTGACACACTAAACATGAGGAGTTACGACATCTGACCACTTTAGATGTTTTTAACTTATTTCTAACTTAAAAAAAAAAAAAAAAAACTATCTAATATTATCACTATAAGCCGTGTGATTTATATATTGATACTTTGGAGTTTGAACCTTGCCTTTTAGCTACGCAGTACTCAGTGGTTGATCACCAATCAAATATTTAATTGCAAGGTTGATGTTCCACCAGTAAATTGAAGAAAGTAATCAAAACTAAATGAAGGAAAGTGATATGGGTGCATTGCATTTTTTGATAAAAGGAGGCACACCTCCATTCATTAGTTGTCGAATACATTTTGTACAAGACCAAAACATCGCTTTTTATTTTATCATCATCATCTAGGCCTGTCCCAATTATATGGAGTCGTCCATTAGCCATTATGTTCTGTTTTATTGCCATAATCTGTTCTTTCTGCTTCTACCCATATTTGTCTCTCTCTAGCCCTTTCAATTTACAATGGTAAGAGCAGCAAAAGCTTTAAATACCAACTGCGAACCTGAAAGATCCCTCTTTTCTCTGGGCCTAGGACCAGTTGTGTAAGACGACTGTGTGGAGACTGTGTCAGGGTGTAATCATCTTGTTCACAAGGGATGTGTGCCGTGGAATATGCCTACATTGATCCTCTTATCTGAAAGGTACTAGCTAAAATACATGAAGTAATGGAAGTATGTGATGATGCTTGATGGTGTGAAAAAGTTGTGGAAATCACCAAGTACTCAATATCTCAACTGCAGCTCATCAAAGAAAAATCGAGATATCCTTGCGCAGGTGGTATCTCTTGATTGCAAGGAAGCTATGGCCATTGTCCTACTATACCGTGCCTAAGCGTACTCCTGAATTGCTCCTTGTAATTTGTGTTGTTCATCTCTACTGAACAATAGGTCACCCGTTGCTTGCACTCAAAGAATGTCATAGAAACAAGGGATGAAAGGGGCATGCTCCCACAATTCCCAATTTCCTTGCATATAACTCTGTCATTCTTGTATAAGTAGCTTTCTCTGGTAGCGTGGAAGTTGAGGGTATTGTTTCCTCATAGGCCCACTAATTACATGTCTTGAGAAGTTTGTGCAATGATAGCTTGAGTCTCACAGCCGACTGATCAGGAGGATGTTTTGGTCGACTATGTGTATTGACTGGTAGAGCATGGAAACTGTTTTTCCAAGAAAGAGTGATGAGGAAACAGCAGCTTCAGCTATTCTAGGAGTTATGTCTGTTTGGGAGCTGCTTTGAAGAAGCTGCAAAAATTACATATAAGCCATGTTTGTTGACAATTGGTTTAGTTGTATAAGAAGTCAAAGATGTTTGATAATCTTGGCCAGGCGCTCTGGATTAGTTATTTAAAAAGGCTGAAGAAGATGGCCCTTCAACTGATTAAGTACTTACAAAGAAAACTTATATTAATATATGAAATTACCTTCCAATATTCTGAATATGCTTTTCATGGTTAATCTGTAACAATTTCATATAAATGCCTGAAGTTGTCCTTTCAAAGGACATAATATGATGTTTTGAGAAAATTGAACAAAAAACTAGCAGATTTATTGCCAAATTACCAGGCCAAAGGCTTGTTAATTATAGGTTTTATTTATCAGATAATAATAGGGTTGGTTTTGGGTCAGAACTGGGCTTGGGTGTTTTGTTATTGTGTCGGGACCAGGTCTACCCTTAACCCAATTCAAGTTCAGATAGTAATAGGGTTAGTTAAGGGTGTTTGGTTGTTGCACTTGAAAGTTGAATCTACCTATTTGTAATTTTCCTTATAAAATTTTAGAAATTAAAAAGTTATTAAGCGTAACTACCCCCAAAGAGTTTCATAAGAAATATTTGGATCAGCCTGTTGTTCATTTATGTAGCATAAGGCGGTGTTTGGAACCGCTTAAATCTTGTGGACGGGATTTAGTTGCGTTCAGGTGGGTGTGGACAGGAATTCACACCCCAATATAGTGTCGACAGGTCCTGTCCACACCTTAATTTTTCATCCATGGTAAAATCTCGTGGTTGGGGACCATCTACACTTGATTTTTGATCTCTTACTTCACACTTTTTCTAAAAGGCTACTATATTGCCTGCTTCACATTTTAATATTTTTGTTAATAAAATATTAATTATTTTAATTAAATTTTTATTTTTTAAAATTTTAATGTTTTATCAATAAAATTATATTTTAAACATTTAAAATATATTTTTCTTAAATTTAATTATTTTACTATTGTTTTTATAAAAAATTAATATTCATTGGCTAATATTAATTCGTTGATGCATTTTTAATATATTTATCATATAAAATGCAAAAATTAGATATTTATGATTAACTATGTAGATCAAGGTTTTTGAACCGTCGTTGATTCGAAAAGTCGTACCGTTCAGCTCGGGAACCGTCCAGGCAAGCGGTTCCATTTTACCCCAAACCTGGTTTTTGGCTAAAAACCATTGAAAAAAACAACTTGTTGACCCGAGTGGTCAAACCATCATCCCGTTCAATGGTTTTTTACCATTTTTATTTTTTTTATTTGTTTGTCAGAACGGGCCGTTCGTTCGAATCGAACGGTCGGACCGTCGACCCAGAAACTGGTGGCCAGAACGATTTTATTTTTGGGTCATTTTTTAAAATGTCGATGTAGATCATTTATAAAATGAACATGAGATACAACACCACACTACAGAACACCACTGTGGGTGTGGGCTGGTCCAGTCCACACAGTTTGTCCACAATTCAGAATAGTTGTGGACTGTGGTGTGGTGTGGATTGGTTCCTATCACAGGGTGTGGTGTGGACCAGTCCACACTCACCAATTTCTCATCCACATAACAGAACACTCCTAAGTTTGAAACACTTTTCATGCTAACGCTGCATTAATGGATACAAAATTTATCATGTGTGAGCTATATCTTTGCCATTTTTACTATAAAAACTTTTGTTTTCCTTTCAATTTATACCAAAACAAATTAGAAGAGTCAAATAAATGAAAATTTTGTTGCAAAAAGGACAGAAGTAGAGGTGTAAATCGGGTTGGCGGCACGAACTTGGACCGGCTTGGTACGGCCCGACACGATGGTCTGCAAGCTGTGCTAGGCCCGACACGACTATGTGGGTCGTGCTGGGCTTGGGATTTTAGGTCCATGGGCCGGCACGACTGAGCAGGTCGTACTGCCCGCAGCTGGCCCACGACCCATATATATTTTATATATATTATAATATATAGTATATAATATATTAATAAAATAAATATTTTTTTTAATTTTATTATACTAATTTATTTAATTATTGTATATATAAGCAATTTTATACACAAAATTCATATAAAATTAAAATTTTAAGTTTTTTTGTCAATTTTTTTTAAATAAATAGCTTTGGCTTGATACATGGCCTGACCCAGCCCAAGGCTCGGCCCATGGGCCCACATGGGCCTGGGCCGACCCCCAAAATTTTCACCCAGGAGGGGGGGAATGGCCTGTGATGGCCTGCGAGCCAGCACGGCATGGCTCGCATAAAGTGCGAGCTACCCACGGGTTGTGCCATGCCAGTTCGACATGGCCCACTTTACACCTCTTGACAGAAGTAACATAATAATTAGTTATAAAAAGGGTCATTTACTAGAACAACCCCTATAATTTCACAAATTTACTTAAACCTACCTTATAGTTTGTATTTTACTAAAACACCCCTTATAGTTTGCAACTTATTTACTTAATCGGTTTTTCATTAAAAAAAAACCATGATTGTTCTGTGATTGTTCATATTTTACTAAGATCAAGTCGCAGTAAAAGTAGTAATACACTGATATAAATTATATCCCCCTACCTTAAAAATCCAAAAGGAGAAAAAGAGAAAGAAGAAGAAAGATTATGCCATTGATTCCATCGTGAGCCAGTTCCTTTCCAACTTGCTTCTGTCTGTACTAAATACATGAAAAGGAAAATCATAGGTTGTTTCTTGCTGTGAAATTGTCGTTAAGACAACTGACAGTAAGCAGAGCTAGTTTTGATATTCATGATAGTAAAATTGATTCTAACCGGGAATATTTGGGTGTAGAAAAGTATGGAAAAAGAATCGAATATGCCATAAACAATGTTGTTTTATTTTAAGGAGAACTAGAGATATATTCAACGTAGGTTTTTTATTCTCACTACATAGCCGTGAATATTTAAAACGTCAAAAAATCACACTTTATATATTTATGCCTGCTCGTAAATTGGCATTAATTTTGAATTGGCACCTATCCCAAATGTATTTTGAACTTATAAATTCTAATATATGTAGATTTCTGATTTCCACTGTACATCATACCTTAAGCACTCATACCCATCTGTGAATTGACATCAATTCCGATTTAAGTTAGATTGTATTTGAATAAGCTTCAGGGTTTGTTATTTCAAAACTCAAAAGCACAGAGCCCTGATTTTAGATTTCGTGCTTTGGGGCTGAAAAGTGTTTTGGATTGTACATTGTTATGTTTTTAGAAGCAATTTTTACCAGACCCCCCCCCCCCCCCCCGAGGCTCATTTTTATTTTCTCACGGTCTAAAGCCAAATGGATTGTGCTCCATATATCATCATAATTGCTTCAGATGTAGGGGATTTCATAATTCACAGGAAATCCACATTGAATCCTAAGTACTAATTTCTAACTGACCCACTTGCCCATGGTCTCCCCACCACCACCAAGGCACCACCAATAACAATAAAATAAATAAATAAATAAAAAGAAAAGTAGAGGAAATTTGGTTGTGTTTACCTCTAATCTCACCCGTGTGGCGGAGGGGTGCCAGGGGCTTAGGTTTTGCCCCCATCATAAATGTGTTGGTTTGTGTTTGGAATTATTTCCAATAATTAGTTTGGTAACATGATCCCAAACCCAATGGATGAATGAATTTTGTTTGTAAATCTGCACTTTACGTGGTAATATCTCTAAGATAAAAACTATTTATAATTCATGGACAGTTTATGAATAGTTTTAAGAAATTATAAGTGGGCAGTTTCTAAAGTGAAAGTAAAGGACATATATACCCTCTTTATATCCCCTGTATGCTTATACAAAAAGAATAGAAAGCATCTAATAAAAATTCCAAAAAAAAAAGGGGCATTCACTCTTTTACAAAGAATATAGATACGAAGAGCAGTTGGGTTGATTATTGTGGTAGTTGTGCTTCAACTGTCTATAGGTCAGGAGTGGGAGTAGTAGCGAACAGGCTGAGAAAAAGTGGTTCCAGCATGGAGCGGGTGGGGTGATGCTGCATGGAAACAAAGAAAAATTGAAGATATGATTCTCCCTCTCTTTTTTTTTCTACTTGTTTCCTTCCTTGCTTGCCTGAAAAAACTCCACTTTTTAAGGATTGTGTAAAGTTGAAAACGAGCAATAACCATTAAGGGATTGTTGGGTTTTTTTTTTTCTTTTTATTATTGTTGGGTTAATAAAAGGAAAGAAGAGAGAAAGAAAATATAGAGAACATGTTTCACTATATGGTCCCATCTCAAACAAACGGTCCACTAAAGATGTGGCAGGTCAGGTTCTCTCCCCCAGCTGCCGTGCATGGAAGATTCAGTACCAGTAAGGCAGTAATCTCATAAAGCCTACGAACTACTTTATCGTTGCACGTTCACTTTATCTTTCGTGCTTGTTGTGGGGTACACTGAAACTTGAATTGAAATCACAGCGAGTTGCAAAACAAAATAAACTCGGGTGAGTCAACTCAAATCTCCCGCTTTTGTGAGGGGTCCCCCATGAAATCCACCTAAATCTAAGGGGTCCCTCCCTCTTCTTTATTGCGTATCGTGCAATTCAAAGGGATTGGTACTCATAAATAGAAATTGTTTTAGATTTTCATGCTTTGAACCAGGGCATCAGGGGTTGTTGGGATGCAATCTGGGTGAATTAGTATTTTACTTGGTTTGGGCCGAAGCCCAAAACCCATTCAAATTTTGACAAACGCCCAACCTAAATTTACCCTAAGTTGCATCCCTGCAGTAGCTAAACGGATACCTATCCATTTTGTTAGAAATATGTTGAACCTTGTCTCTATGCATTGGAAGCAGCAGTAGCTATACTCCAATTAATTAGCATGTATAAATAAATATTTATCTTAAAAAAAATCAAAGGAAATCAGAGAATTATTAGGCTAATAAAATATTAAAGCTGATCATTTCACTCATAAAAAGTCACATGCAATGCACATAAAACACCATCAATGGCAATAATGCATAACAAGGCCTGAATTCTTATCCATTTTGTCTCCTGCAAGCACCAGCCCCAAAAGGTCATTTGTCCTCTGCCAGTATGGAATGGCCAAGTCAACACCAATAACCAGTATAATGTGATTGATCACTCCCTCCCTCCATGGACAAAACAAAGAAAAAAGCTCATCAAGTGGAGAATGGATTGTGTTTACTGCTGAGACAACAAAGTTAGACACTTGGTGTATCATTTATGAACATCAGTCCAGGCTTTAGCATTTCAATGGATACTCCTGCTTATGCTATTGTTAGGACCAGCCTGTACGTTGAACAGAGATGGCATCAGCACAGGCCAAGTTGGTCGGCCGATGGGTTTGACATGAATCAGCAGCTTCTCTGTGGAATGGTCAGCACTCGGCAGGGCTGGGCTTGCGTGGAGATGGAGAAAATAGGGTATGGTTAGTGATGATGGCAATTTCAATCAGGTTTTCATGAAAATGCCATCCTCAAGCTTCTCTCTTCCCATGTTTAATTACAGTTTCTTTCCGGTTGGGCTGGCCAAGCTGGGCCAAGTTTGAGAAGAAATTTATATAGTAATGGTCCACCCAGACCCAGAAGAAAAAATTACCATTAGTTACTGGAGTGGATCATTTTTAATTTGCAGGTGTTAGGCAAATGAAAATAAAACCACAGTTTATGATGAATAAGAAACTAAAGAGGGGGGGGGAGGGTCCTGTAAACTGAGCTGATGTGAAAAAACACTGAGAACTGTTCGAGGCAGATGGTTTCACTTGGTCTTAGGTGACAGACTCACTGACAGTCTAAGAACAAAAACGTTGCCTTCACTTTTGGGGACACATGATGGGTTTGACCCGTGGTCGGGTTACATTAATTCGAGCCAGCTTAAACCAATCTAACCCTCTTTTCCCTTCGGTATCTGGGCCTGTTTCTGAACATTGCTCCCGAGAGACAAGAGCATCAGGTGAGTTGAAAGGGTGCTGAGTTCTGGGCAGGGAAAAAGGTAGAGATGAACTACTTCAAACCGTTTAAGTAGATATCTACAACACAATACGATCTCACGACAAATTAGATAGAATCTGAATCTGGACTTATAAAATATTGCCAAAATGAGCACGTCCTGAATGGAGCCGGGGCCACAACTTTGTACTGTTTCCCTGAAAAGGCTCCAATCCGATATGACAATCTCCAAGTTGGTTCTAAATTTCTAATCACTGAAGCAACTGCTGCAGGACCAAGTTGGCCCAAGGCAACTTTTTTTTTCAATTGGCCGGCCCGAGGGATCCAATCGACGTGCCTTATAGCCTCTGATGTGGATGTCCCCCAAGTGTTCGAAGAAGAAACTTGCTTCGTTTTAAGAGATACAGTGTAGCAGGACGGAGTGACGGAGGTCGCAAAATCGCAATTGCTGAAAGAGAGTGAGATTTGGAGCAATGAATCTAAGTACTGTTGTGATCAACTGAGTGGGGGTGGAAACCGAACTTATTATCATCATCTTCATGGGTCTGGAGTCTGGAGTCCAAGCATGTGTGGCCATGTGAGAGAGGTCTAGTATGAGTCGTCCACTTGACAATGATTTTGATATCGATATTTTCCAATACATGAGAGAGGTGGCCGCGTCACAACATGGACATGGTCGGGCCATAGCCCATACATCAAGTGAAGTGGAAATGAAGGAAACTACTTTATAAAAAAAAAAAAAAAAAGAAAAACGCCATCTCCATTCCCGAACTACCATGCGATGCGAGCAACTCTGCCTGTATCCATCCAAACTTCAAAGTTCAAACCATCCGGGACCCGCCCTTGAATAAGCGTCGCATATTATCTGGATGGCTGTTTGTGATGGGGGAAAATCGAAAAGAAGCAGCAATATCACATCGATGATAATTTCTCAGCAAACCCTACCAAAAAAGAAAACTGAAATAAAAGGTTTAATTATGGGATTGCAGATTGAAGGTTTTATGAAGAGGACAGTTTGGTTGTAAGCATTGCTACTGTCTGGTTAGAAGAAGACGAAATCACATGGATTAATGAAATTGTGGTTAGACGGAGGAGTTTGGAGGCGTGTTGAGGACACATTCGGTTGTTCCATTTGGGGAAGGTTCCACTCACATTCATGCATGCTTATGTGCTTTCCTCCCATCCACCTTGCTCCCGGTTGCCAAGACACTCTCCTCTATGCGCAATTCCCTCGTGTTATATAGATTGTAAACGTAATAACCACTTGATCTGATTGCGACCTTTCTTCAAACAGAGATAAGATAAAGAAATTAAGATCAACATTAATTTGCTTCATAAAAATATCAGTATTTTCTTTTTGTAGAAATTGATCTCCAACCCCCAGCTATGCACTAGTACTCTTTTCCTTGATAGAATCATCAATAGTTAGTACTTTTTACGACTCAAACTAGAGGGCAATTTTGGAAATTTCTGAAAGTAACACCTAAACTTACAAAGTTGAAGGTATTTTTTGTGCAAATTTCTGAAAGTAATATAATGGAAATCTATGAAATTAAGGAGCTATGTGCTAAGGAAAGCAGGGGAAGTTTCAGCTGGTTTCAAAATGTATATATTATAGGAGAAGTTCGAGTAATATCTCCATGTCTATTAGAGTTTCATTGAAGAATAAGGCTTCAAATGCGTCCCTTTTTGATAGCAAAAAGGACAAAATGTTGGATGAGATAACTTTAACATATAAAAACTCTCGATAATGAGTAACATAGAAGCCTTAATGCAAAAGGACAAAATGTGACATAGGAAAAGATGATAAAAAGTTAAAAAAAAAAAAAAAAATTGAATTAGGGGAGTGCAACGAAACTTGTTAGTGACACCCTAACTAATGCTACCTGAATTTCTTTCTCAGACAAGTTTGCACCGTACGTACATATTTGTATTTGAATTCTTCTCCGATCTAACTAATAAAATAAGCGAATATCTTGCTAGGGTTGCTACCCACTCAATTTGAACTCAACTTCATTAAAGTTTTCCATCTTTGATCCAAATTTGTATTGTTTATAATTGGGTTCAATATTGGATCCACTGGAATATATTCTGATTCAATAGAATGCATGCATGTGTGTCTGCATGTAGAGAATTAAAATATAAATCTATTAGGCCCCATTTGGTGTATCTTCGTAAGTGGGCTGTTGGCTGTTTAGAAGTTTGATAGTCCACGTTTTGGTTTTTTCTTGTTTGGTTGGGGAGAAGATCTAACTGTCGAAAGATTGCATCTTGAAAAGATGCAAAAAGCCCATTTTAGGTTAAATTCGAGAAGCTTCAATTGAAACTTTCCGGTTTTTTTCGTCTCATCTTCATGTGGAAAGATGTGCAAAAAGACATGCCTCCAACCAAATGGTCTATGGTCTGCCAAGATCTTTATGTAAAAACCCATTATATCTTTTGGCAGTCAAAGCTTTTAGAAGATTTTTTGAACTGCACCTTAATAAGTCAGTTTAAATGTTATTTGTTTACTAAGAAGGCATAGTTTCAATTCAACTCACAGAAGTTATTTTTCAAGTTACAATTTTCATGATAATGCAATATTATTAAAATCGTTTTGGTTCATAATCTATTAATCCGTATCATTTTAGTTTAATTTATTTAATATAAGTCTGATATAAGTGTAGTCTAAATCCGATGGATAAAATTCCATTCAATTCTAAACATTAATGAATCAAATTTGGATCAAGTCATATCTGATTTCATTCCATCCATTTCCAACCTTGTGTCTAGCCTGGTAAATAATGCAGTAGAAGAGAAAGTAGAAAATAAGAAAAAGAATGCAAAAAAACCCTAGTAAGACAAAAAAGTAGTAGAAGGCAAATAGAAAATGAATAGAGTTCAGATTTGCTCCTCACAGAGCGTGCATCACACCAACTTTAAAAGCACTTGGTGCTGCACATATGAAACATTTCCGTATCTGTAAATTATCATTCATGGAAAGATGTTCCTAATGTATGGTTCCAAATTCTTATAAATTTGGTGTGAGATGCACAAATTTAAATTTATGAATATATATATATATATATATATATATATATATATAACACTTGCCTTAGTTGCTATCCTATTTGAAACTTTTACTCAAAAACCTGAAATATTTTAGGGAAAGCAAGAGGTTGCTTTCACAATAGGTCAAACCTTAGCTCAACTTATGCCTCAAGTCTTTAAGAAACCTAAGATACTGCCTTAGGCGAGGAGACTCATAATATTATTGTTGACTAAACCTATTCAATGTAATTAACTTGTTAAGGTGGGATAGCTAGGTAAGAATTAATACGTTGTAAGCTTCCTTTTTTGCCTTTTAATCGATTAATTTGATACACCTGGTTGTTAATCGAGTCAATGGGAAAATTAAAGTATTTTACACCCAACCCCAGGCTTATTTTGGAAGGAGTACAAATACAAATATGTAGAGTGTAAAATTTTGTCTTTTATATGTATTTATATTGTACATAATTGCATTTATATTCTTTTCAAACTGAAAAGGAAAAAAGAGAAGGCTGAAAATGGAAAATGCACATGACACGTATAAGTATTATAAAAGCATTATGTCTCCCGAATAAATTCAGGCCATGAGAGGTTTTGGTTGTTTGAATTGATTATATACTTTACCCAAAAAGTAAAGATTATATAAATGTATAATAATTATGATATATATAACAATGTTACCTCTAATTTAATACTTGATAAAGGGTAATTTGGTCTTTCAATGATGTCATGATACGTGGCATTGTAGAACAGCATAATGATATCTTGTTATCACGTAAGCAGATCCTAGGAGCACTTTGAGCACTTTACAATTACATCGATGACTTTGCCACCACTCCAGTAGGCCAAACTACGAACAACTAAGCAAGAACTCAAGTCGGTGTAAGAAGTGACCTGCTTTCGCCGATCTAACTTGACTTCAGTTAGAGACCTACCTGACATGCCGAGCAACATCCCCCTTAAGCAGGTTATCACCTTCGAATTCCCTGAGATCACAACGCCATATTAGATAAACGTTACCCGTTTACACGGAGTCCACCTCTAAACCAAACAGCCTCACGATAGCTCGCCTATATAAGGGCCTCACCTCCAACCTCACAAGGTACATGTGATCTAGCTCTCTAAACACTCTAGACCTGATCAAGGGTCGGGACCAAGTTCAAGCTAGGCTTTGTATATGCATTAACATAATACACTCAAGCCCGAGCCTAAGCTTGGCCCGACCATTGGGCCTAGGTCTTGAGCTTGAGCCTAAGCTCAACTAGAAACCTGAAAACAGAATTTTTTCTTTTTTTTATTCAATAAAAAAGTGTTTTGTTTATATTAAAAACCTCCAAAACTCAAAAATAATAAACATCTCACTATTATTTGGAAAAAAAGAGAAGAAGAGCAAAAAAAATATTGTATACATATTTTTATTAAATAAAATATACTTTTATTATTTAATATTGAGTATCAAGTCGAGCTCGACATCAGACCTTTTTGAGAAAGATCGAGCCTGGGCTTGCGGGCCAAAAATTATGACCAAGCTCGACTCATAATGGGTCAGGCTAGGCCAACCCATTGGGTTACCCGGCCCAAGAACAGGTCTAAAGCACTCCAACTTTCTTGCTCTCGTGCAATCAAATACTAGCTCACTAACTTAAGCATCAGAGTGCCCACCACGGGTCAAGAAACCCGGACACTCTAATTACTTCTCTCTTGCAGCTTGACCAAGCAACCTACTCAGTCCGACACCTGAGTTGCCAGCCAGTAGGGAGCACCAGATCGCCCATCATTGATTGGTGTCGTTTGAGGGACCGCTACACAAAATTCATATTCTCATGCTCTCTTTCTAACTACATCTGCATTGGTATCCTTCAACAACAATTTTGATAACAACAACGTACGTGCTAATGGAACAGTCACAGGGGCAAGACCAGCATGCCATGCAAACAAACGTCCCTTCTGTCACTATCGGGCAATTCATTATGCCCATGACCTTACCAAGCATCCCTTTCATGCAGAACCCTAACCACCCTCTGCCCACTATGAACGTGCCTCTTCCACCAATTGAGACCTCCGTGATTCCCATTGGAATCGATGGTCGCCAACTAAATGAGCTGGTGCAGTTCATCCGCGGAACTGACCTGCAAATGAGAACGTGGGAAGGCCGCACTAGTAGCGATGCAACAACAACAATAATAACAACAGCATCATCAGGCCACAAGGTAGAACACTAACTAGAACCAGTAGCCCAGTGACCAAAACCAGAACTAGAACCATGTACCAGACCCACCTTATTGTCACGACGACCAGAACCAGGTTACCACCGTGGAATCAACCCGAGTTGTGATGTCCGAGGCTACTAGCTCCACTAAAGGGTCTTGAAGAAGGCATCATAGACGTGCACACCGCAAAACAGAAAGGAGACGCCTTGCTTCGAATGACAACAAGGCAAAAGAGAAACAAGAAGAAAAGGTGGTGAACCAGATTGGTACCTCATCTGGTAACCGGTGACCCGAACCTCGCCATTGGCCGCAGAAATCCTCATGGCCCCATAGCCTAAGGATTTCAAGGCCCCTAGCCTAGAGTCCTATTACGGAACCACCGACCCAGTCGACCACCTCGACAGCTTCTAGGCGTTGATGCAGCTACACGAGGCCAACGATGTGAGCCTCTGCATGGCCTTCCCGACCACCTTTCGAGGCACAACTTAGATGTGGTACTCGGGGCTAGTCGTGGGAGTTAAGAGTTGGAGCCAGTTTGCCAACCTCTTCACCACACACTTTGCAACGAGCAAGTGGTGCTTGAAGTCGATGACCAATTTACTGAACATGGTCCAACAACCTGTGAGAAGCTCCAAGATTACACCAAGCGGTTCAACTTGAAGCGACTACAAATTCCAAATCTCGACCCAACCATCTAACTCATTGTGGTAGTTAATGGCATCCGACACTCTAACTTGTGCTGGAAGGTCAAGTTGAACCCTCTAGCCTCCATAAAGGAGTTTCTCAACCAAGTGGCCAAGTTAACAAAGGCGGAGGAAGCGCTTAGATCCAGATTAGAGCTGAGTGAAAAACACAAAAGGTCAGAAGATGTGTTCGAAAGTAGTAAGCAACGACAGAAGATCAAGTCGCCAAGACGCAGCAGGTCCCCATGTGGTCGATGCAATAGGTCACCACAGAGAAGTAAGTTCCCCTATAGATGCAACATATCCTCAAGACGGCGTTCTCGCACCCCTCCCATTCAGAACCATAACTGCATTGCCCTGAATGCAAAGAGGGGAGACATTTTGATGCAAATAAAGATGGTTTGGTACGTCAAGTGGCCACCTAGGATGAGAGGAGACCTAGCCAACAGGGACCCGAATAAGTACTACTACTTCCATCGGGACATCGGCCATGATATACAGAATTACCATAATCTCAAGGACGAGATCGAGGAGCAAATCTGTCGTGGTTGCTTGAAGTAGTTCATCGAGAACGAAAACCACCACCGACCTTTCTATTAGCCTAGAGAAGCGCTGTAGTCGAGTAGGGATCAGAACACGGACTAGCCTCCCCGAGGCCCAGCACCAACAGAGTGGCCCATCTGTAGTGTAACCAACATGATCAAGGGTGGGTCCATTACAGCAGGATGTAGTACCTTGGCGAGAAAGAACTTAGTCTGAGAGCTCATGCATCAAGATGAGAACCTGCCCAAGCGCCCTTGCATTGAGGAAGTCATTTACTTCACCGAAGATGACTCTCACGGGATCCAGTATCCGCATGATGACGCCCTTGTGGTCAAGTTAGTGATAAATTATTGAGGTAAAGCGGATTCTAGTCAAGTCTGGCAGCTCGGCGGACATCATCTTCTTGGAAGCATTTGAGCAGATGGAGCTAGAGAGGAAGGACTTGCAACCAACCGATGTCCCCTTGGTCAACTTCAATGAAGAAGTGGTGCGGCCTCTATGCCGAATAAGAGTGCTAGTGACATTGGACTCACCACTAAACCAGGCGCATTTCAACCACAACTTCCTAATGGTCGTGACTCTCTCGCCCTACAACGCCATCTTAGGTCGGCTGGTCCTATACACCTTAGAGTCGTGGTGTCAATTTATCACCTGTCGATGAAATTCTCGACAAACTATGGAGTAGGAGTGGTGCGAGGAGATCATCTCGAGTCACGAAAGTACTATGTGGCCACGCTCAAGGGAAAAAGGAAAGCAAGCCATTAACATTGACTTTGAGCCACACCTAGAGAACAACAACGAGGGAGCTCACCCCATGGAAGACACCATCCTAGTGCTTATTTCGGATATTGACCTCACGAAGATGGTGCAGATTGAAGTCCACCTCATGGAACCACTATGTTCTAAACTAGTAAACTTTTTAATTAATAATTTATATGTTTTTGCTTGGTCGACAGTAAAAATGCCTAGCATAGACCCCTCTTTCATAACTCCTAGGCTGAATGTTGACCCTTTAATCAGACTAGTCAAGGAGAGGAAAAGGAACCTCGCTTAGGACTAGTGGAGGATAGTGGATGAGGAGGTAGGGAAGTTCCTCACAGCAGACTTCGTTAGAGAGTACCAATATTCGAGCTGGATTACAAATCCAGTACTCGTAAATAAGGCCAATGAAAAATGACACTTGTGCGTTGACTACAGCGACCTCAATAGAGCTTGTCAAAATGACAGCTTTCCACTCCCTAGGATAGACTGCCTTGTAGACGCGACCTCAAGGTTCGAGCTGTTGAGCTTTATGGATGCTTACTTCGGTTACAACCAAATCCAAATGGATCCAACCGACCAGGAGAAAACTGCCTTTATAACTGAAATGCTAGAACGACCCACCAACAGCTTGTAAACAAAATGCTTTTTTTAATTTAATTGGAAATAAAATAGAATCATATGTTGATGACATGGTTGTGAAAACCTAGTTTTCAAATTCTTTAATTTCTAATCTAATAGTGTTTTTGATATTTTAAGAAAATACAACATGAAGCACAACCCGAACAAGTACGTCTTTGGGGTCATGTTGGGTAAGTTTCTCAGGTACATAGTGAATCGATGTGGCATCGAGACCAACCTGAACAAAATCTAGGCCGTCTTAGGTATGCGACCCCCTAGGTCGATTAAAGAGGTCCAAAGGCTAACAGGTCGGATAACCGCCCAGAACTAGTCTATGTTTAAGTCGATTGGGCAGTGCCTTCCATTCTTTAAAGCCATAAAAAAAGAACCAAGACTTCAAATGGACCAAAGAGTGGCAATTTACATTTGACAAGCTAAAAAGGTATCTAAGTTCATCGCCCTTGTTAACCAGACCGGAACTTGAAGACGAGATAAAACTCTACCTCTTAGCGAGTGACGAGATAGACAACTTGGTTTTAATTTGTGAGGTGGGCATGGTGCAACAACTTGTCTACCATGTAAGTAAAGTCCTACATGTTGCTGAGATGAAGTACCTGAATATCGAGAAGTTAGCCTTCTCGCTGGTGCTAACAACCCGCAAATTGTGCCCTTACTTCCAGGCCTACACCATTGTAGTCCTAACTGATCAACCTCTAAGGAAAGTTCTTCAGATGCTCGAGGTCTCAGGAAGGTTGAAAAAATGAGCAACCGAGCTCAGTGATTATGACATCCAGTTTTAGCCATGCCCAACGATCAAGGTGTAGGTCTTGGCAGGCTTCATCGTCAAGTGTATGTTTAGCATGTCAACCCCTGAGGATGTGGATCTTGTGACCTCCTCAGAGGCTACTACCAGTGGGGCACCCAACCCGACTTAGGACGAGGAGCCTTGGATCCTCCATGTGGAAGATGCTTCCAACCAGTGAGAAAGTGGAGTTGGACTAATCCTCTACGGACTTAGCGACGTGAAAATAGTGTATGCTCTACGATTGTGTTCTGAGCTTCAAACAACGAAGCTAAGTACGAGGCATTGATAGTCGGGCTATCGCTAGCAAAAGAGGTCAATGTGAACATCTCATGGTGTGCATCAACTCTCAATTAGTGGTGAATTAAGTGAATGGGAAGTATGAGGCTCAGGAGCCCACCATTTGGCCACCCTGGCCAAGATTAAAGAGTTCCTACCCGACTTTCACTCTTGGTACATCCAATGGTGCTTACTAGGTCGGCATTGTCAGTTCGCTCCTAGACAATCTTGGCCTTTAGGTTGTAGACAAGACGACTAGCTCATTCTAGGCAAGAATGGTACTACATCACCTTCTCAAGAACTTGGGCTCTAGCAACCCCCCTCTCGGCATGCCCGAACAGTGTGTGGGCCATGGTGTTCGCCTAAAAAATTGTGTTAAATATGAAGGAGGAGATTATGTACATACCACCGGGAGGCAGCGCATAAGCTTCCCACCTAATTTGTTGGGATGTGACTCACTAAGCTCTGCGACCTCCTTTGGAAAGATGGCCTCCTTGCTCTTTAACAGGGTTGTCTGAAAAGTCCATGATGGTGTGTTTCTCTTCGAGAGTTGCCCTGTTGTCCAATGTAGTGGTCACCTCGGCCCTGAGCTGTAGAAGGGGCTCCTTAGAAGTCCATTCTTCCTTGACAAGGTCAACTACTAGCACGACTTCAGCTACACTATCCTATGAGCTTAGAAGTTATGACCTAAGGAGTTTCCTAGGGAGTCACCTTCCTCTTCTTCCTCCTCATAGCCTGGAATAGCCTGGAAGTTGGTATGCCCTATATGTTTTCTACATAAGAAGTTCAAAGATAAGTTAAGACGTATGCCAGAACATGAAATGATGACCTACTCGAAGGACTCAACCCAACTTGGATCAGCTTCTCCTCGATCAAGAATTCACTCATCTTCGACCTCCTATCCACTAAGAGTTGCACCCTAATTTGCATCTGCTCACTCAATGTATCCTCCCCAAAGTCCTTAATCCCCACTCTCTAGGCCATTGAGAACAGCCATCCACCATTTCGTTCAAGAAAGAAATACCTCATCTTCTTGTCTAGTACCTTGGAAGGGAAGTCGTACAGCAACTTACACTCAGGCCAGTAGGATAGATAGTAGCTATACATATCGGGAGTTCTGGAAGAATTTTTCTTTATATGGCATATGTCGGCGAAGGTCTTGAGATCTAGGGGGAAGCCGACATGGTGATAGAAAGAAATAATGCCGACTAGGATACTAATAGAGTTGGGATGAAATTGATCTAGGCTAATATTACAGCAGTTCAGCACCTTGGGAATAAGGGGGGGAAGGGGGAACCGAAGACCCGCTTTCAAGGCCTCCTTGAAGAAAGCGACTTCATCATTGTCATTCTCCCATGGGAACTACCCAAGGGGAAGGGAATACCCGAACTAGTCTGGTATCCTATATCAATCTACGAGCTCATAAACATCTTCAATAGCCAGTTCGGTGGGGTCAAACTCAAACTTACTTTTGGGTTGACGATGGGAGGATGAGGCTCCCTTATTGGAACCTCGCCATTCCTACATCGAGGACCCCTCCTTAGCATGGTAGGACGAACCCCTCTTCCCTGGACTTGACACCCGACATGATAAAAGCAAAGAACGAATCAAGGGGAAGATCACTCACCTAGAATGAAAAGATTGACCTCGTTGACTACACCGATGATTTCAACAACAACAAGTTCTACAGCGGTTCGCAAGGATAGTTGAGGGTCTTATTTATAGACAAATGAACCAAACTATGGATGGTTGAAATTAGTTGGATTCAAAGGTTTGCAAGGATGCGACAGTTCATGTTCTGAGGCGAAATTAGTTTAGTGCATTTTTTATGTCCATGAAACCTAATGGCTACATGGCGTCCGAGTGTCCCTGGTATGCTACCTCGTGCCTAGGCTAGACCAACTGAACCAATTCAATCCTGAGCCATTGGTCGGACCACGACCAAGGATGGAACTCAAACCAAATCACCTCAGATTAGGACTACTTCCTCACCAGACTGATCACATTGGACTTGAGAGTAGGGGGAATCGATGAGGGGTAATTTGATCCTCCAATGATATCACGATACGTGGCATTGTAGAACAATAGAGTGACACCTCGACACCACATAAGCAAACCCCAGGAGCACTTCGGGCACTTTACAACTACATCGAGGACCTTGCCACCACTCCAGTAGGCTGAATTGTGAACAGCCAGGCAAGACCTCAGGTCGGCGTAAGAGGCGACCTGCTTCTACTGATTTGACCCAACTCCCATTAGCAAAAGGGGCTATTGCCTAATTCCCTTAGATCACAACACCACGTTCGAAGAGCTAGTTATCACTCTACTCGCTTCGGGCGGGATTGGATAACCATTACCCACTTATGTGGAGTCCACCTCCAGGCGTTAAACTACCTCCAAACTAGACGGGTTGGAGATTCCAGGTGTGTTTTATGAGGCTCACGGTAGTTCACCTAGATAAGGGCATCATCTCCAACCTCAAAAGGTAGATGCGATTTAGCTCTCTAAACACTTTAGCTCTCTTGGCCTCTTGCAATCAAATGCCAGCTCGCTAACTTAAGAATCGGAATGCCCACCTCGAGTCAAGGAACTTGGACACTCTAATTACTTCTCTCTTGCAACTCGACCAAACAACCTAATCGATCCAGCATCTAAACTACTAGTCAACAGGGAGCACCAGAGATTGCTTATCATCAATACTTATTATTATCTTTCACATAAATAAAATACTTTGTAATATTATCATATTATGATGCATATTGCATCAATTTAATAAAAAAAAAATAAGTTCATCAATTTAACAAAATAACTAGTTCTCCACATTTATTTGCTGGATTGGAATCGTCTATTTTTCCCTGGACCAGACTTATTGAGATTGACAACACTAATTTCAAATTATATAAATGTTTTAAACCCAATTTAAAGGTGGAACCATTTTTCCCTCTAGGTCATGGATTAGCTGTTCAACCATTCTAGCCGGATGGATCAAATTTTGACATGCCACCATATATATATATATATATATTTAGGTGAGATTTATAATTTATTATTTCAATTTTTAATTCTTTATAAATAAAAAAATTGAAATTGAAATTTAAGGCTAAAAAGGCAATTTTGACAAAAAATAATGATCAAGATATCAATCCTTAAATGAGATCAAAGTTTTGGTCTCCAATGGTTTTGATGAAGTCAAGAATTTCAAAGATTCTAACCAAATTATGGGTCTAGGATTTAAACGGGACTGGAATTGATGTTGGGTGACAGTTGGAACGGTTTGACCGCATGAATCATGACAGGTTGAAAGTATGAATTTATAGATCTCTCCTCGATCAGCTCAGTTTCACAAAGTAACAACTCTTTTTATTTATTTCAACCCATCGTTGACAGGGAAAGAGTAGCTACCATAATACTACTATAGATGAGGATGAGCCAGAGCCCACGTCCAGTATTAAAATGGATTTGGTTGTATATATTCACAAATTAGGACCTATTTGGGAGGGCTTAATATTGCTCCATCTGCTTAAATGGTGTACGATGAAAGGAGTCACGAATGAAATTAAATTCAATAGTTCAGTACATGATTTGATCTTCCGTAGGAAATTCAAACCGTTTTGCAAACAAACAGAAGACCAGATCTATGAAATTAAGAGATTTATAAATTCAAGAGTGTTTTTCATTCCCCATTATTAGGTTCAGATTTAAAAAAAAAAAAGATTGATTTTTATACAAATGGGAATGTGGAATCCAGAACGTGTCATGTGGATTTTCCATTTTCCTCTCTCTACATTTGTACCTTATAATTTAAAACAGTGATCCTAGGGGCTATTCTGGCGAATTAAACTAAAATTTCATATGGATAAACGAAAAGCGTGTAGGAAACAGGGATGTCGGTGCATACGAAATCTAGATTTGTGCAAAGATCTAATTCTAGGACCAAGAAGGGAAGCCAAATGTGGGTCAACTGAACCTTGGTCTAACATGCCCAACCACCAACCTACATGTGGGCCAATGAATCTTTAGCTGCTCTACTCCTGAATCCACCGGTGGGAGTGTAAATGGGATTAGGTTTTCTCTGGTTCAGGCCCATAGTCATAGATGGATACACAGAGCAGAGATGTTGCCCATGACGACCTGGCTCCGAAAATCAAGCCAAATATAGTGGAACAGGATACCCAAAAGATAGTTCAGCTCAACAACATGATGAGATGATGAGGAAAACCATGGGCAGGTTGGTCAATGCGTACACAACTACACACACATACGTAGTGGACGATTGAAGCGAGGAGTTCTTTCTGGGCATGCGTCACCGACACGATATTGTAGTTTATGTATCGGCTTTAGTGGTTACGGACTACGGACTACGGACTACGGACTAGGGAGCGATGCGATGCAAAATCAAGCACCAAACTTGCCGAGACAACCAATATACCTTCACACTGAATCGATATTCGATACCACTTCTTGTTTCGAATACCAAGAGAGTGGTCGACACTCAATGCCCACTCCACTCTCTTCCCCTTCCAAGTTTTTCAACCCCTTAAATTAAAAAAAAAAAAAAAAAACACATTAATATATCTCGAGACAAGATAAAAAAACGCAACCCACCCACTTAAAGAAAAAGAAAAGGGATTTGATCGGTACACATTAGGTCAAACGCTTTAAAATTAAAGAGGCAGAGGGAGAGTATTTGAAAATCATCAATTCCTTTATAGCCATGTGGTGATTGGTGAAATGTAAAACTATTAGCTTATATTTGATTTGAAAGAAAAAATAGGGAAAAGAGGAAAAAAATAAAAAACCTATACCAACAACCTTATATAGGTTTCTTTATCTTTCCCTTCTTTTAAACAAACACTCAAGTTGTGTTTAACAGCGGTGCAAATGTATTCTTACACCATTAGAGTTATACATCGATTGGTTTTAAAGTATAAATTGTAATGGGGATTGTCGATGTAAAGTTTTAAATGCTTTTATCAAATCTAAATTTTTTCTGTAAAACTCCATGTGCACGGTGTTTTACATTGATTTTTTATGTTTAATAACATTAAATTCAAACGGTTATAAAACCAGACTAAAGTGTAATATAACACTGATCCAGTATTTACACCACAAGTGAATGCAGCCTCAAGAAATGAAGAGAGGGGGAAGAAATGAAAATTTGTACAATCTATGATTTTACTTTTAGTGTTGGGCATAGCCATAAGTCACATGAATATGGGTGCTCATAAAAAATCGAAAAATCAAAATAAAAAATACGGTTAACTGAATCAATTAGTTCGATTTTTTTATTAACCCAAAAACATTGGTGGTTAATCAAACCATCTGGTGTATGTATATATATATATTGATAGTATAAATATAAGAAGTCAAATCAAAATTGATCAACTGGTTAATCAATAGTACACATAAGCACCTATACATGTTAGGTGATAAACCGTACACATAAGCACCTATACATGTTAGGCCCATTTATCAATCTAGCATGGCAAGGCATATCATGATTGGCCCACTACCCCTTCAGTTACCCTGAGAAGGATTCCGAAAGAAAGGTATTGTTAATGCCAGCTAAGTAACGTGGATGGTGGGGGAGTCTTGATGGCACATTCATGACACATACCGGGCCCCACATGGTGGGTGTACGTATTCCCCATATTGAAGGGCAGTTGATTAGATGATGACGTGGTTGATCCGCTCCATCCGGTAGATCGGTGGTCAATGCCCATTTACACTTTTTGGATCCTCTTGCATGTAATAGAGCTCTCCCCTGTTCCCTCCCAACCGCATCCGTCGCCCTTGACTTTGATATGTTTTTGATAAACGAGAGAAAGGGAGATTCTTTTTTCTCATTTTTATTTTTAGAATGAAATATGACAGTTGACAGTGGGTCATGCATGATGCACGGTGCATCCTCTCATGAATTACGGTATAAAAATGCATCACCGACCAACTGATCTGGACCTTTGATTGGAAGTTGATTTAGGAAGGTTGAGAAGATGAGGTGAAGCGATCGGATTTGTGAGCTATGATCTTCCAAGAGGGCAAGAGGTGGCTTCAGTTTGGAAGAAAGGATCTAGAATATCGACCCTTCTGTCACTTGGACCCATGCTCAGAAATGCATGTGAGGTTCAGAGAGGATGATGAGGTGGTTTTGTTGTATAATAATGCCTCCACATAGTCCAATTTAACACTTCCAATGGAAAATCTGGGAAAACATGGAAAGAGAAGAAACATGATAAGCATACGCAAATGCCAAAGCGCAACGGTTCGAATAAGAAAAGGAAAATAGAGAAAAATTAAAGCAGTAGCAAACAAGAGGAAATTGATAAACAAGATGGAAAAGAAAAGAACAAAAAGTGATGGATAAGGAGAATAGGAGAGGAAAGAAAAATCTCTGATTGGAAAATCCAAGAGCATAGGCATAGTTCTGAGGAAGAGCATAGGTACGTGACTTACACCATATGCCTTTCCTTCACAGATTTAAATTAAATAATGTTTATATATTTTAATGCAAAAGAGTTTTTTATTGAAAGAATAAATAAAAGCTAAAAAATAATGTTGATATTTTATTGTATTTAAAATTTATAAAAATAAAATAATTAAAGAAGATTTTCAAGAGAGAAAAAGGAGAAGTGAAAGAAAGGGAGGGAGCATAATTGGGAGGGAGATTAAGAAGGTAACCAAACCAATTAATCGGTTCACATGGGTCATGGACTCATGGGGGAGGAGAAGAGTGAACTGTTTGACTTGTGGACGTTTTCTCGGACTCGTAGTGAAAGGAAGGGCACATCGTAGTAGTGTTCAGGAATAGCCGCTTAAATAAATAAATAAATAACAAAGAAAAGATAAAGGTTAAAGTAGGGAAAGGTAAATCCTCCAATTGTTTGTGCTGGACTGCTGGTGGTGGGGGAGGGGGGAAGACAGAGTCAGCGAATTTGCGTGAGGCTCGAGATGGGACCCACGCATTGGTTTAAGCCCGGCGTAATACGTGGACCGATGAATACGGACAATTGGGTCCCACAGGCCCCTACGTAGGATGATTGGTTATTTGGTTTGGTTTTGTTAGGGCGGGTAATTTGCTGCTGTTACTGCTTCTACTGCTCAAGCTGGGGTTTGGATTCCATCTCACCAGCAACCACCTCTTGTCAGAAAGGAAGAGAAAGAACACAAAGAAAAAGAAAGTCATCAAATCACGACCGCCGGTAACGGCACAACTTGCGATTGAAGTAAAGCGGTCTCTGATGGGCCTTTTCTTCGTCGATCGTATTAATAATATCTGAAGAAATACCCCTGCTTTTCGGAAAAACTTCGTGATGTCAGGACTCAGGACTAAGGAGGGATACATAGGGGCAATTAAGTCAAATGAGATGGATTAAGAGCGATATCTTATTTCGAACATTGGACCGAAATTCCGCATTGGCCATTTTCCTTTTGTATCGTCAACTGAAATGGTTTTCAAATAAAATACTTTACTTGTTTTTTTTGGGGGGTAAAAAGTAAGAAATAAACGCTTTTATTCTACAACACTGTCAAACAACATTAATTACGGTGTCATAATTCGCCTCCTGCCCCTGCGTTACATCGCACGCATTCTCAATAAGTAGCCCACCTTCCTCCCCCCCTTCCCACTCATCCCACCACCCGGCACACCCCCCACGCCTTCCCCCCCCCCCCTCTCTCTCTCTATCTCTGAGCTCCTAGAGAAATGGCTACTGCTAATGTGGTTTCTGCTGTTTTGCTTATCTCGTTTTTGACGCTCGTTGACGCCAGAATCCCTGGCGTTTACACCGGAGGGCCATGGCAGAGTGCCCATGCTACTTTCTACGGCGGGAGCGACGCTTCTGGAACTATGGGTACGTAACAGAAAATAACTATCGTTTCAACTGTTTTTACCTGATTCCGCGGAGTCATCCATGTGGTCTCCGGCAATGCTTCTCAAATTTCCGGTCCCTGTTCTCCTTGGAACTTATGGTACTTAAAGTGGTTCAAGTCACCGGAGTTTTCATATTCAGTCGTGTCTCCCGCTCATACAACGGTCTAATCACAAGTTTTCTTTCTACATTTTACTGCATATCCAGAATGTGACGACATCCTCTTTTTTCTGCTAAGAAGTTTGAGAACCCACTTTGGTTCTGTTTTCCATGGCAACTTAATAAGCACCACACCCCATGTTCTCAATCCATTGGATAAGCAAAGAATTCTACATCTATCTGTGCATTTCCTAGCTAAGAATGCTAAAATTACCTTTAGTAGTGACTTTTTCCAGTGGCGCAGTGTTAGTGCATTAAAAACGCGTCATTGGTTTTACATTTTCTGCCTTTCTGGTCATGGGAAGAATTGAAAATCGAAATCGATTTTTACATTGGTTTTACATTTTCAGATAAGGGAAGGACTGAACCATTCCGTGTCCTCCATTACCAACAAAGATCTCACATACTCTGGTTATTTGGACTACCAATTCTTATTTAACACCATTTTTCTTGTTTAACCCTGCAGGGGGAGCTTGTGGATACGGGAACCTGTACAGCCAGGGCTACGGTGTGAACACGGCCGCGTTGAGCACTGCCCTCTTCAACGACGGCCTGAGCTGTGGCGCATGCTTCGAGATTAAATGCGCCAACGACCCTCAGTGGTGTCATTCCGGCAGCCCCTCCATCTTCATCACGGCAACCAACTTCTGCCCGCCTAACTACGCTCTCCCCAACGACAACGGCGGCTGGTGCAACCCTCCTCGCCCTCACTTCGACTTGGCCATGCCCATGTTCCTTAAGATCGCCGAGTACAGAGCTGGAATTGTTCCCGTTGCCTTTCGCAGGTTAACATCCCTCCCTCCATACGCTTTCACGCTTTTGTGTCAGATTCCGGCCTTTGTCACAAGCCCAGTGCTTTTCGTTACAACGTCGGTCATTTTCGTTAATTAAAAAAATTAGTTTGCCTTGAGAAACCGGGCTCTTCGACAAAATTACTAATGCCAACTGCTCTGTCCTTTAACTAAATTTAGGTAGAGGGCGTTTATGGTCACTTTCGGTGGTTTGTTCCTTTCCATCTCCGTCTGGTTTGGTTTGTTTCGCTGAATGGCCTAAAATGCCCTCCTCCTCACTCACGCATTTCCAGTCGCTCTAATAATTAGTACCCGTACCCCGACTTGATTAGGTACCCTTTTTTTGGTTGACCAAATGGCAAGGGCATTTCCGTCATCTAATGATACTTAGCATTCCAATGAAAGATGATCGGCCGCTCGGGTAGATTGTGGACCGTGCCCACTGCACCGGCCAACCTTTGATCAGGAAGCATGCAGGGGATGTAGCTTCTTCACTTCATCCCATGCGCATGTTTGGTCATTTTCCTGGTTAAACATACTACGACCATAGTCGCACGGTCGCAGCAATTTGTTGCGACCCCCAATAAAATACGGACACGTCATCTATCATATAAAAAACAAATTATGCGGACCGTAGCGTCAACATATCAGATGTAGATGTGATCTTGTTCTAGCCTAGCCCTACTGACAGAGTATAATAGTCCTAATACCGCGTAAATGTACAATGCCCTATAAGTCTAGATTGGATAAAATATATAATTTTTAATTCGTAGTTTGCTTGTGTCCTTTCTCTTCGTTTTTTAAGGGAGCGCTACGCTGTGGCCCGCACTTTCCCACAATCCCGGTCCTTGACCTCCGGATGGGAGTAAAATGACTAAACTATCTTTCGTGCGATGACAGGGTACCATGCCGAAAGCAAGGAGGGATCAGATTCACTATCAACGGGTTTCGTTACTTCAACTTAGTTCTGATCACAAACGTGGCGGGAGCAGGTGACATCGTGAAGGTGAGCGTGAAAGGATCGCAGACCGGGTGGATGAGCATGAGCCGTAACTGGGGCCAGAACTGGCAATCAAACGCAGTCTTGGTGGGTCAGTCCCTGTCGTTCCGTATCACCGGCAGCGATCGCCGCACCTCCACTTCCTGGAACATCGTTCCCTCCAATTGGCAGTTTGGCCAGACCTTCACCGGAAAGAATTTCAGAGTCTAGTTTCCTTTTTTTTTGGCTTTTTTCAAATTTCCCGCCTCGGGAATTTTAATTTCTTTGGCGCCGTTTTAGAAGCTGCTCTTTTTTTTTTTTTTTTTTTTTGCATTTTTATTGGAAAGTGAAAGCAAAAGAGAGAAGAAGGGGTTGAGTGAAGTGGGAGAAGTCTGTGTATGTGTGAGTGTGAGAATCTCTTTTTGACTGTGAGCTAGGACGGATTGTTAGTTGTTACTTTTACCAGGGCTGAGGTGGTTGCAGAAATATGTAGCCCGCAGCCTGCATAGGTTATATGTGTTATAAGCTCTTAGGTGTTAACCATATAAATATATGTTTCCATAGACTTTGTTATATTAATATTAAGGTATGAATGAATGAATTAATGTGCTTGTGTCTTACCTTATTTCTCCGACTCCAATTACCAATATGTCGTGTTATTTCTTGGATGTTCTTCACTTTAATTGGCATGCATGTTAGTGGGTTGGCACTTGGCAAAACCGCAAAAGGATGTTTCTGCAATCTCATTGCTTGGGCCTCCGTATTGACTATAGAAGGTGGCAATTACTAATCTGCCAATGGCTATAGGCTGGCAGTATTTGCACATGTAGGGATCTCCGCTTTGGCTTTCTGTCGTCCCTAGAGCGTTGGGCGCGAGTCTAAGAAGGCAGCTGTAGCTAGATCATGTGGGGAATGGTGGGGGCAGGTCAAGACGTAAAGACGGTGCACATGGAGGGCCCAGGGTCCAGGGAAACAACCTTAGGCCGGTCCCGTCCATCTACTTCAAAGTTCAAATTTATTCTGATGTGATGATCATGCTATTCCGTCCATGGCAATAGAGACGAGAAAGAAAGTCACAAACAAATGGGTCTCCCTACTCTAAAAGGATAAAAGAAAACCTGGCCCGACTTTAGCAAAGATGATCAATAAACCAATTAACCAACTCTAGCTAAATCGAAGCACCTGTCTTCATATACATACAAAATTGAAAATTAAAATTGTAGACTGATCACCTAACTGGTAGTATATCGAGAAAGCGCGTGGGCATTGAGACCAAATGCAAGTTGGAAGCCAGTGAAGCAAACTGAGATAGACTGAACACTGTAAAAGGTAACCCCTAGTAGTACTGATACTGGTAGAAATCCAACGAACCATTTGTTGCCAAGTCATCAGATCAATTTCAACTATCATAACCCCCACTTGGGCTAGCGACTACACAAAGTGTACCACTCCGTGCCTGATCTTCTTATTAGTTGTTTCTGTACAACTTTGGATACCTTGCCTTCACAAATCTCTATCTCTTAACTCTTTTTTTTTTTTTCTTTTGTATTGTTTCTTTTCGTTTTGTTTTAATTTTTTTTAGCCCCATTTGGGTCCCTGCGCAATTCCTTTCGCAACACTTGTTGGTATCAAGTACCTTTCTTATTCATTGATGGATAAGTTCCTTGTGAGGCATGGCAGATGCTTATACTATAGTGGTCTCCCCCGGTCACAGAAGTTTGTTTGTTTTGGTGGGTAGTGGTGTTGTGGGTCTGGGTCACTCACGAGATTCATAGTAACTTCTGCTCACCCAAAACTATTGGGAAATGGAACCCCAACCTTACTTGCTCAGAATTTGATCATTATCTGACCCAACCATTTTGTCCCCTCAATCCGCCCTCTACTTCTTTCACTTGACCCGATTGGTCCCGATTATTACTTCTGTCCTTGACTCACCGGTGAAAAAGGAAAACAGTATACAAGTATACAACTTCCCAGTTCCCACCTGTTTCGGTTTGTTTTGCACTTATCCACGTGAAGGGCATTCTTGTCTTTACATACTTATACCATTATTCTGTATTTCTGTTAGTTGGGTTCTCCTTGGTGGGCTTGGACCTCTAGAGGTTGGTAGTTTTAATTACTCGTTTAGTTGGTCATTGAACGTTTGACAGAGAGGTCTAGCGTCTACCATGGAAAGTCTTGTGTCGGATGTCGTAGTCAATATTTTTATATGACCCTCAACCACTATTTCTAATGGGTATCACCAATCGGCCATCTTGTCGAGCTGGAATAAGAATGTTCAAAGAGGAGCAACCTTTCTTTCTTCATTCTCATCTACCCCAACTCATTGCTTTGGCAATTTTTGGTTCAGATAGTATCTAGGTCTCCCAAACCCTAAACCACCTTAGCCAAATTCTGTGGCTTGTCCAAATTAACCTACCAAAACCCAAAACAACCATAGTTGAGCTAGAGCTAGCTCGTTCAAGACTTTTGTGTTTGCTGTATTTATAGTCACTCTTTCAAAGTGGATGCAAAAATCATGCATGGTTCAAATGTGCATGCTTTTGTTTGTGAGTATGTTTTGCACCCCCTACCTAGTACAAAATTTATATTTGCCGTCTCATTTCAACTTGTGCAAATTTTGTATCCCAAAAATTGATACAAGATTTGCACCATTTTCTCTTACCTTTAGTGGGAATTACATTATTTTACTTCTTATTTCACTCCTAAACAAACAACCTTCCTGCAATTTACCATGTAGCCTAGATTGTCGGTTGCAATCGTCAGTAGCCCTATGTGCATCCCTGCTACCCAAACCCAGTTAACCTGCTAACTAAGATTGTGTTTGGTATCATCCCATAAATGATTTGAGTTATCAATACAATATTTAATATTATTATGAAGAAATATAAAATTTGGTGTTTCTATAATAAATGTTAATACCTAATCTAATGTTTATATTTTTTAAGTAAAAATAATTATCTTATATGATGTAACAAAACCAATTATTAAACATTTATATTAACCAATATAAAATGTTACAAATAGAAAGGACAATGATACCAAACACAACCTAAGTCTAACATATAACACTTTGCCCCATGAGGCCAAAAGACCCAAAGGTAAACCACAAATTGCATTCAACCCATTTGCATGGATGCAAATAAAGTTCACGCAGAAGGAATAATGTTAAGTGGATGCTAAAAAGTATTATATTGCGAAAGCCACTATCATCTAAGCAGTCTCAAATTAGGCCACATTTGAAATCCTTTTTGAACCTTACCTGTGTTAGGTATGAAACCTTCTAATTTCCAATGTTAGGTTTCAACAACTATGACCGTGTTCTCACTGCTTTTTTAACCAGTAAAGAAAAAAAGAGGGGAGGGGGTGTTCCAGTGGAAAAAACGATGCTCCAAAGGGGAAAAAAGCTCAGTCCTGTCAACGTTTCTGAGAAGCAAATCCAAACACGTCATAGATATCATATTTTATGGCTAAATCCTTTTTCTTTCGATGGCATTGGAGCGTGGGCTTGTGCTATCTTCTGCGACTGACCAGACATAACGTTGCAAGCAGTGGAGGAGCACTGATCCTGACAATCACTGTAGACTCTTTACTTTTGAGCCTCCCCATGATCCTTAGCCCAGCCCAAGAGTGATGAACCGGAACCGATCGAGCCAAGGTTGGGGCCCGTGGCACTTGGCAGTTTTTCTCCATTTCCATATACAAGAAGCTTAGTAGTGCATGTGACACATACGGTTATTGGGTGGGCCGCAGAGATATTCTCAAATCAAAATTTGATACAGTCAGATGATTGATGGGTCCATTTCCTTGTATACATTTAATGGTCTGAAACTGACAAAACGAACCAATGAAATGCTTATTAATTACATGGTTAGAATCATGGAAGCACTGAACCATTGTTGAAAGTTGAAACTTGGTTGCAGTCTTTAATCCCATCAAGTTATGGCCATTAAATAATCTGGGTTCTGCTGAATTTATTCTAACATTATAGGGTCACTGAAGCAAATTGGAAGCATTTCTTTAGACCTCATTTCCTCTCTTTCACCTTCTTATTTAGCATCATCTTGTCTATCTTTTTCGTGAGGCTAAAGCCTACTGTCCATGAGCAGCATGTTTTGCCAAAGACAAGAAGAAGAACCATTTAGAAAATGAAAGAAAATGAAAATGGTTTGACGTCTGATACTCCTCTGGTTTATAGAGAGAGAAAGGGTGCCATATCTGCCTTATCTACCCAGAATAACTTTGGCTATATAGAGGCTAAGGTAGCTGAGGCTAGCGTGGGACCTACACGGGGTTGATGCCCCTTGCCCCAATATGTCCTGTGGTCGGGTTCATGTCTCTCTTTGAGCGAAGACTGGAGTGAGAGGTTAATTACTAATTATCTACTCTGGTTTTATATCATTATTCTACAACTATGTTATCACTGCTACTAACTACTAGTAGTAGAATCTCCGTTGGTGGATTTCTAAGGTTAACAGCGATGGATAACAAACGAATGTGAATAAGTGCTTTTTGTAACTGCTTTTCTTCGGCAAGTTTATCTTTAACAAGTCAAGGGATGCTGCCGATTATCCAAAATCAGAAAGCAACATGGATGGATGGATAGGGCCTAGGGGGTATTCTACGGTTGCGAGTAAAAATGCTTGGATAAGGTTGCTTTTTCTACTTCTCTTTTTCAGGTCTGTTCTGCTTTTCAGGATCTAGCTAGCGTAGTTAATTTCTTGCAGTAATATCTTAATATTAATTAGGGTAGAGGCAACTTTTATCTTCAACCTGGAACGTTTGGAGGCAGAGATAGGCATCGCAGATCAGGTGTCAATGTAAATAAGTGCTTTTTGTAACTGCTTTTGTTCCGCAAGTTTATCTTTAACAAGTCAAGGGATGCTGCCGATTATCCAAAATCAGAAAGCAACATGTATGGATGGACAGGGCCTAGGGGGTATTCTACGGTTGCGAGTAAAAATGCTTGGATAAGGTTGCTTTTTCTACTTCTCTTTTTCAGGTCTGTTCTGCTTTCAAGTTCTAGATAGCGTAGTTAATTTCTTGCAGTAATATCTTAATATCAATTAGGGCAGGAGCAGCTCTTATCTTCAACCTGGAACGTTTGGAGGCAGAGATAGACATCTTCACCTAGTGTAAGAATCCAATAAGATCCTGTTTGGATGTTGATATAGGGTAATTTGGTCCTTCAATGATATCATGATGTGTGACATCGCAAATCACCTGAGTGACACCTCGACACCACGTAAATAGACCACTTTAGACATTTCACAACTGCATCAAGGACCTCAACACCACCCTAATAGACCGAACAGCAAGCAACTAGGTGTGACCTTAGGTCTATGAAAGAGGTGACCTGCCTCGACCGAATTGCCCTAGCCCTAGCAAGACATCAGGTCAGCATGAGAGGTGACCCACTTTTGCCGACCTAACCTGAGTTCAACTAGCGACTTGTTGGACGACTTCCTCCTTAAACGGGTTATCGTCTCTGACTTCCCTGGGATCATGACACCATGTCGAAAGAGTCAGTCATCACTACATCTACTTCAGGCATGGTTGGACAAGCCCTATCCGCTTACGCAAAGTCCACCTCCAAACATGAAATCACTTCTCAACCAGACGGGCTGAAGATATCGGATGTGTTTCGTGAGGTTCACGACAACCTACCTATTATAAGGGCCTAACCTCCAACCTTAGAAGCTACACACAATTTAGCTCTCACAGTTCTCTAGTTCTTTCACTTTTTAGTTCTCTCAAAAATATCCAACTCTTTAACTTAAACATCGGAGTATCCACCCTGGGTAAAGGAATCCGATCACTCTGATACTATTTCTTGCAGCTTGACTAAGCGAATTCATCAGCCCGACTTCCAAACTATCCTCGAATAGGTATGTAGGAAGCTATCAGATCGCATATCATATGGAAAGGGGTTTCGAAAGTCGGTTTATTGTGCAGAATCTGCACTGAGGCAAATGGAGTGGAGCGGGAGATGGGGAATTCTTAAATCAGTCCATCAAGCTTAGCTTAGCTTGGTCCAGCCCAATAACTTATTAACGTGGTTGGTGCAAAGATCAGCTCTACATCAAAAGCCAAGCTTGGTACTTGGTAGGCTTGGGCCTATATTGACAATCCATCAAATATGGTGGCAATGAGTATGTGTGCCATGCCATTTGCCTATATCGGCCCTATTCTGAACTGATGGTAGCACGTTTCCCCTGCTGACACAGTAGTTGAAATTTTAACAAGAAAAAGGGCTTAAAAAAGGACGTAGCCACGTGATCTACAGTCTACCCTATACATCACTGTAACAACTAATAACCACATGTAAACGAATGTCCTAAATGGGCCTGGATAGAGAGGGCATGAGTCTGAGCTCATCTATAAATCTTATACTCAAGAAATTGAGCTGGAATTTCCAGCCTAAAACAAACTCTGCTACTACTCGGGTGGGTCATGGGTGCTGGGTGCATATTCGAAGTGGTAGCCTACTGTCCTTCCGCTGCTAGGCTATTTGCGTGAGTTACGAATTATGAAGAGTCCCGTCTTTCTCCCTCTGTATTTGTGAAGGCCTTTTCACTTTGGCACAATTGTCCGTCATTGCCAAGCTAATGGAAGAATAGAACAGGCAAAAGCTGAAATAAAAATGAATCAGAATTTGCATCCAAAACATTTATACTTGTTAGAGAATAAAAAACATTTTTAGGGACCTCACTTAAATATGATCAAGTGGTCTAGTGTTTCATCTGTAGCCCCTTTCGTGCGATCTTCTGGGCTTTGATAAGTTTGAAAGACCAAAAATCGGTCTTTTCCTGTCTAATAACCAGAAGCTGAAAAAAAATGAGAAGACACACGTGTGAAAAGATTCAAAAGACCAAGCTGCTGTTCTTTCTACGTGATAGATAGCCTTTAAATGTGTTTTTAAAAGCTTGATAGACCAAGCTGATTACCAAATGATCTTTATCTTTAAAAGACATACCTTAAAAGTTCAATATGTATTTTGGTCACTTGGGCTATTGGAAGATCTTTCTAAAAAGACTTGCCAAACCACACCTAAATTTGAGCATAACACATCAATGCTCATGTGATTATCCAATCCACACTTCAAGCCCAATGAAATCCTTCAGAGTTTAGCAACCTCATATAACAGCTTAAGCTTTTAAATTAAATGATTCCTTAAAAATAATCACATACTTTGCATTCAAATTACACGACAAATAATTGAAAACCTAGGGAACCCTTTTGGCATACTGAAATGTTCTAAGATGAGTCCAACTGTTGTATGTACTCTGTACAAGCCTACAGACCTGACTCGAGGTTTACATGATCCAAAATGCAGCAGATGTTGAACCCATGTTGTAAGCAAGGTTCAAAGTATCGATACGATATGCATTTCGATTGTATCGTATCGGTATTTAAAAATGGCCGATACATACTTCTTTTTTTGTTTTTTTTCGAAGTTTGGTTTTTTCGAAAGCTTATAAAACTTTTTTATTAGAATCCGAAATACTTAGAAATAAGCGTTTCAGACCGTATCTTTTTCAAAAGATACAGGCGTATCATATTGATACTTTGAACCTTGGTTGTAAGCCAAGTTGTACACCTCTCAACTTACAATTCTAGCATTCCGACAGTCCTTCCAAAAGGACAGATAATGAACCCATGGCCATAGATCAAAAAGGAATATCGATTAACGAGAAAGTCCTCTTAGACAGCAAAAATTACTCCATTTTGGACCTTGTAACCAGAAGTCAGCAATGGCTAATTTGGGTAGTGCCCATTAGTCAAATCGAGTTGCAAACAGAGAAAGCCCATTACTCCATATTGGATCACGTTACTGCAAGTCTACAAATTACTAATTTGAGTAGTGCCCGTTAGTCAAATGGAGCTGCAAACAGAGAAAGCCCATTACTCCATATTGGATCACGTTACTGGAAGTCTACAAATTACTAATTTGAGTAGTGCCCATTAGTCAAATGGAGTTGCCAACAGAGAAAGCCCATTACTCCATATTGGATCACGTTACTGCAAGTCTACAAATTACTAATTTGGGTAGTGCCCATTAGTCAAATGGAGTTGCCAACAGAGAAAGCCCATTACTCCATATTGGATCACGTTACTGCAAGTCTACAAATTACTAATTTGGGTAGGGCAGTGTCCATTAGTCAAATTGAATTGCAAACGGAGAAAGGCCATTACTCCATTTTGGACCATGCCATTATAACTTTATAAGTCTAAAATGACTAATTTGGTAGTGCTCATTAGTCAAAACGAGTTGCAAACAGAGAAAGCCCATCAAAAATGGGTGGAGCTTATGCTGTTTTTCGGTAAGAGCGAACATTCAGATATCCACAGTTCATGAAATGCATTTAGGTACGCTTAGTTTGCAGTTGGAATCGGAATCAGAATTGTGAATTGAGGTCATCAGGAATGAAATTTGGTTCCCAACTCCTAAGGGAGGGGCAGGGAATAGCTATTCCAGTAAGAATGGGAATGGGATTCCGATTCCACCCAACCAAACAGTTGGAATTAGGCTATTCCGATTTCCAGACCCCTATATATTCCTGCAAACTAAATGGAACCTTAATTGTGACGGATATAAATATAAATTTAAATATTAAAAATCAACTATTTTTGCATTGACCAACTTTAAATGCACAAGTTTTATGAAGGCAAAATTTGTTCTCATTTTGAATGCAAAAGTGTCAGAAAAATAAAACAAATTTACTTTCATTTCAGTACAAAAGCATATTCTTACCCAAGGTTCAAAATTTTGATATGTATCAGGCCATATCGGCTAATATATATCGTGGGCTTCCTGATATCGTATCAGACTGTATTGGTATTTTTAACCTTGTTCTTACCAAATACAAACAAAAAAAGAACCGGAGTGTAAATCCACTTTGATTCAACATTAACATTCATACCAAACTCAAATGGCCAACTTATCATAAGCCCTATCGATACACCCCATTGCCTTTACTGGCACATTGGGCAATATCAGTACTTTTTTTAATTTTTTTTCAAAACCGGTTCAGGGGGGCTGGTTAAAGCTTCTCCACCCCCTGAACCGGTCAGAACCCCAATACACCCTCTGTAGGGGCATATCAGGGATTTATATATATATATATATTTCTTGTAAGATGGCCTCACACAGAAACCTACTTACATATACCTTGTACGATGGCCCCACACAAAAAAACCACCTGTTAAGAAAACAATTAAGTGAGCATTAAATTTTTCTATAATCTCATTTTTACCCTTCTTTCTTTCCCTTTCCTCTCCCAGAGATAAGATTAACGCCCCACAGCACCTTTCACCTATGTATTGGAAACATCTTTCCATGATAAATACAGGAGATATTCCCAGTGCTGAGATGTGCAAATGGAGTATCCTCTGTAGAATCCAAATCTGCTTCTCACTAGGCGCACCTCACACCATCCACACAGAATGTCCTGGCCACACATCAGGAACATCTCCTGTACTCGTATTTATTATTCATGGGGATTCCTAATACAGGATGGAATGTGGCTGTGAAGTCGGTGTGAGGCTCTCTCAGAGGAGCATATCCCAATTCACCTCTGTGGGGTGCCAATGTGATCTCATCGTCTCCCAAGTCCCAACCTTTAAACCCCAATACTCACTCTCTCTCTCTCTCTCTGATATCCTCGTCCTCAGGTAACAGTAGCAGCTGGAAATGGAATAATATTCATACACGAAATCCTGTAACATCAGTGGTAACTGGGAACACCAACGCCCGCCAATTGGGATCCTGGAAATCCATAGCTTCTTTCTCTTGCACAATCTCGGCGTTCAAGCATCATGGCCTCCCTTCTACAAGGATCCGTTCATTCCCATTGCTGATACCCAATGAACCAATAGCAGCTCTCAAATTTCTTAGATTGAAGCTATTATATGTGGGTTTATTGACATGATCGAACACCACCTCATCAATTAATCAACCCATGTGGATCCAACACTAGACTCAACCCAATGTACCCCTACCCTGCATTCTTTCAAAACTCAGAAGCTTGATCAAGTGAGAACAAGTGTTCTACAGAAGGTAAGGACCTTTCCCACAGTCAACAATGAAGAGCTTATGGACTGCGTATATTTTGAATTGAAGGCTACACTCAGTAAGGGGTAGCCCTTCCTCAAGATCCCATAAAAGCTTGTACACAATTCTGTGGCAATCCTAATTCCTGAATAATAGTTCCATGGAATGACAATTCATCTATCTAGGCTTTGCTTGACCAGCTTAATAGATCTAAAATGGGCCAAATTCATGGCTCAAGGTCCCCAACTGATTTTGCAACTTGTAAGCATTTGCAGACTTATCAAGTAACAATCTCTATCCATCAAAAAGTAACATAAATCTCTCTATATGCGTTCCATGTGGTGCATGCATCAATGTAAAGAGGGTAGATTCTCGGAGGTTTCAAAACTTAAGCTGAACATGGGATATATCGTTTAACCGAATAAATACTAAATAATTTTATTTTTTATATCGGTAATCCAATTTTTCATGTTTTCTAAAATGCCAGAGTCAAGATCCTTGCATTTGCTATTTTTTCAATCGATTCGCCTTAGCTCGGCACTGTATTGTTGTTTTCAACCACAGAAAATCTACGTATTTTTATCTTGGTTTATGTTTTTTATTCAAGTAGAAAATGTATCAAACTCAAACACTACATACTTTTCAAATTTATATAAGCATAGACAAATAATTTCAGCAAAAAGAATGATATGCAAACGCAATACAATCGATCACAATAAAAGGGCTCTTTCAAAAAAGGACCAAAGCTTTTCCCCTTCTGCAACAAATTCATTGGACGAGCATCCCCGACCTCTTCGGGACATTGCAATTCGTTTAGAAAAATGAGGCAGAGCTGAGATTGAAAAATGGGAAAAGTAAGGAATGTGAGATGGAAACAGTAGACGATGCGGGATCAAAGTGAGCCCGTCATCTGTGGATACACCCATCTCTACGGTTGTCTGGCCGCTGCCCGTTCCCAAATTGAAACTGGGCTTTCACTGTATGCACTCATTGGTTCATGAAAAAGGGTATCAGAAAAATTAAGCCCTTATTCTCTGTATAGAACGAATGCGAAACCGTTGAAACATTCAATAAGAGAAGAGATATCATGGCGCACTTTCAGCTTAAATACTTCCACGCTCCATCTCTTTCCTATTAACATTACATCCTCTACAAACTAGAACCAATAAATCTGACCAATCGATACAAATACGCAGGAAGACGACAAGAAATCTAAAACAAAGGACATATAGTGGTGGCTCATATCAAGTGTAATTTTAGAATTCTGTCATCGTGGGAGCAAACCCATGGAAGGAACGAAGAACGAAGAGAAAAGGGTATGAAGATACCAATCTTACATTATTGGAGATTAATGAAGCGGCACCTTCTCCCCCCTTCTCTTACTTCTCTTCTTCTCTAACAGCTCAAGGGTTCTCGAAACCCCACTCAAGCCCTCTCTCTTTATAATCATGGCCTTAGTTACAAACAACATCTATAGACATTTAGACATTAAACAGATAGAAAATAAATCAAAACTGAGTGCCGAAACAGAATATGAGAAAATCTAACGCCAGAGAGAAAGAGAGGAGGGGGAGGGAGAGGGGGGAGTGAGAGAGAGAGAGGTCTTCAGAGGAGATTATATAGGGAGGAGTCAAGTAACTAGGGTTTCAAAGTATTCCCCCCTACGATTCTTAAAGAAGAACTTCGGCACACATACATAAATACGCCACCAGTATTTCCATGCTCATTTCTCCAAATTCCAAACGAGCGGTTAACCTTTATGATCATTATACTTGTCCAAACCTACCTCAATTAGGGGTGAGCATGGATCGTATAGGTCCGGTTTCAGAACCCGAAACCTAAATCAGAACATATCCTAACAAAATTAAGTTTGAGGGTGAGTTTTGGCCTTGGCATTTAAGATTGATTTTAGGGTTTATCCGTGAATTTATTTATTTTTATCATTTTTTAGGAAAAAATGAAACCTGTTATTTAAAATCTTGATTTTCAATAATAATAACAACAATAAAACCTTATATTACTTTTATTGATTAAGTTGAATAATTTAATTTATAAATTATCATAATATATTAATATATAATACAAAACTTAACATCTCTAAGACAACTTTTGATTCCAGAGCCAATTCCACCAAAGTCGATCAAAGCCGATTTTTTGGGTCAGTTCAAGTAGGATAAACCCCAGAACCAGCTTGAGTAAGACAATTCTAAGAATTTGAAACCAAATCCTAGCCGATAACAAATTGGATAGGATTGGTTCAAGGTGGTTCAATGTCAATTTCAGTTCCAAGTAGAACCTACCCACTTTCTTGTCCCTGGGTTAAATTACAAAGTACCACTTGATATTTTGGGATAGTGACACGACCTTGAACTTTCATTTGTGCCAAATACCCACCCTAAACTTTTGATTATAACACTTCACCTCTACCTTGTTAAGCATAGGGATAGCAATTTCTACCCTGTCCAATAATCCCTCCCCAAAAACACTTTTAATTCTAACACTTACCTCTAAAAATTGGATTTTGGGGTAGGGATGAGTTTCTGGAGACAACCCATACGAGTAGGGTACTAAAATTAGGCTAAACCCAAGCCTCCCCATGCAACATATTATTGGAAGGCATATGAACTTATATATACTAGGTGTTGAATGTAATAATATTTTAAAATTTATGTAAAAAACTTATTTTGGTATTTGGTGATACACACCACTACTAACCCCTCCCCAAATTCAGTGGCTGAGGGAATAGAATCCATGTCTATGTTGGAACAAACAAGATAATATACCAACTAAGCCACCCCTCAATAAATGTATGCTTTACATGTTTAATCAAATAATTTAAAATTTTGATGTTTGGTCATGTTATTTTACTTATTACTTATATATAGTAAGAAATTAGATGAAGGCTCTAAACCCAATCCACCAATATGACCCACCTCACCTTCAAATGCAAAGAGTATTTTGCATTCCATGTATAGGGAGGGTTTTGCATTTGAAAGGGTGTTGATTGGGAGGTCTAACGAGATAAATAGGGTCTAGAATTTACAAAACCCTCCCCGAACCCACCCCCATTGTCATCCCTAATAAGGTTTGATAATAAAAGATATACTTGCTAAAATGTCCATTCAAAGTTCTTGGGAGAAGAAAACATCAAAACAACAAAAATAGAAAAGTTGCATGGTAACTCTTGTTGTATTTTTTATTTTTTTCAATTTTTAGTATTTTTTATTTCCCCTATCTTCGTTTTTGTTGTATCTTTTGTATTTTTTCAATTTCTTACACTTTATTTTATTTTATTTTTTTGTATTTATCAATTTTCTACAAAATGGTCTCATAAAATGATATAAGGGCATTTAGACAGAGTTTGGGAGTGCTTATTTGAAAGAAAAAAAAAAGTAAATGACTATTCTAATAAGAACTTATGAAATGAATTGTTTGGAGAAAAATCACTTATTTATTTCAAACAAGGATAGTATAGGTATTTTCAACATAATGTGATAGACCAAAAAAAAAATAAGAACTTAAAAGTAAGCCCTAAATATTGAGCTTCTGGAATAAACACTTAATAGTCTGTTTGTTTGTTCTTAAGTCTGACACCTAAAAGTGCAATAATTACATCAAGAGGTATATTAGTATTGATAAACTTTTCTTTCCTCTAAACTCTAAATGCAAAGAATGTCGTTCAGAATTCTAAATTCTGAAAATTATCAAATATCCATTTTGACCCCATATATAACTTTTTGTTTGTCTTTTTTAGAGTATCATTGGAAAACAAAAAAGTGTATAATTACACTTTAAGAGATAAGAGATAAGAGGAAACGAACAACAATTTTCCTCCTAAAATTAAAAGATTCCTCTTAAGAGATAAGAGTTAAGAGGATTCCTCTTAAGAGATAAGATTTAAGAGGATTCCTCTTATTTAGAGTTTTGAACTTATTTCTCAAACACAAATAAGCACTTAATAGTGTGGTGATGCCCCCCAAAATAAGTGCTTATTTTTAAGCATTCCCATAGCCTTATGATGTTTTTTAGAAATGCTTAAACAGGCGTATGACAGTCACGTGAGATTCATTTTGGAAGACAGTGCAAGAGAAGACCATAATAAGTGGCATTAGAAAGAAAAGAAAATGGCAAATGCTACCACAACACAACAGACTTGGCTGTTGCAAAGCCCTTGAACCAAAAAAGGACAACACAATACCTGCATACCCCACCCTGAACACGCACAAAAGAAGAAAACCTATTTATGTTAACTCCTCTTTTAATTTAAGGTCTCCATAACAGACAAGCCTCCTTTGATAAATTGAAACCTCAAACAAACATATATCCTCCAAAAGAGAGGCACCCAAGGCTAACCTGCAATTGCCGGAAGTCCAAGGCTAGCCTGCAATTGCCAGAAGTCCACTTACGTGCTCTCAAGCTACAGAATCTATAACCAAGTTGGCTGGGCTTTGCACCCATTTGAATGAAAGAGAAGCCAAACTTGACTAAGGCCCATGATTTACCCTCCCCAGCAGCTCCGATCCAAGTTCTCTTTAACTAGAATACATAATTACATATAATGAAAGACAAAAGCTCTGACATTTTACTTCATCGTCTTCGACTCTTACGAGCCTTACGGATCTTCAATTGCTTCAGAATGTACTGAATAACCTCCTTCAAGTTGGCTTTCCTTTCTTCCGCAAAATTCCAAAGTTCAGGAACTGCATATCTCCCACTTGCATTGTATTCATTTATCTCTAATAACGCATTACATACAGAACCATACACTTCAATACCCCACTCCTCCTTCAATTCTATTAGTTTCTCATCGCTGTCATCTATTACTTCCTGCAATATTCAGATGTTATACTTCACAAACCCAGAAAATGCTAGATTAACCATGGACCATAGTTTCTTATTTCTTATGCCCTTTCTTCATAGTTAGTGAATAGAGCCATAAAAGAGTAGAAATATAAACAAATTTGAAAGATTGGCTACATACTTGGAGGTCCCCATCAATTAAGGTTTTTCTGAAAGGGTGCCAATCTGAACTTTTAATGTTCTCCTGCCACAATGAGCACAGTTTAACAGACTCCATATTCCAATCTTCAGCTGGAAACTTCTGCACGCAAATATTTCGAAATGGTTTCTGATCAAGCTCCCCCATTCGCTTGACCCCAATTTTAGTGGCACTATTAAAGCACTGCTGCAAACCCTGTGGTCAAGAGGGAAAACTTTTCAGTACAACAGACCTTTTGTAGGGTTTTAAGAAAAATATTACCAAGGCCCATGAATGGCAGTGACTTGGATCTGGTGACGGAGGAGCCTCCAATAACTCGCCACCTGTTGCATATCAGGGGATCAGAACCATCATTGGATGAGAGCACATCTGCGGCAACCTCTGTCGCCACATTATCCAGCGACTTCCAATAAAAGGTGAACACGTCAACTTTGTTTATTCTCTGAAACTTAACGTGCCTAACCGCGGACCTTAATAAAAGGTTAAGTTACTTTATTGAGCTTATGCACTAAAAATCAGCAAGATCAGATGACTATTGCCATATGATTCATAAATTTACTTTATTGAGCTTTCCAAGAATTCTTATAGCTATACCCATTCAATGGTGTATTCCAGTCCCCTAAATAAAGGACAATTGGCAAGTTATGTGTCCCTATACCATTTTAGAAGTCTTGTGGCCCCAGACCCAAGTTTTTTCCTTGAGAAATCCTTACATCAATCAATTCCTTGCGTGCTTCCTGTAGCTCAGGGTTACTTCTGCGTTCTTTAACCATTAGAGTTCGATTAAGAGCTTCAAGATCTTCTATTTCACCTGCTTTCTCTTCTAGTTTTCTAACGAGAACTTCAATCTGCTTATGGACATTGAAATCATCATCACTTTCCACATGTTTCTGTTCTGGAAATTTTCCTTCCTTTATGGTTATATTTCTTCTAAGCTGCACTTCAGTAGACATCAATATGACAAGGTAATTGTCGGTTGTATAAGATACCAAAGCAATAACTAGAAAGTCTAAAACCACAGTTAATAGTCATAAAAGACTCTGATAAGAATGTAAAATCACAATGCATAGTTTATTATTACAACAGAATCAAGAAAGCTATTTTTTGGTATAGGATAGCTAAAAAAGACGAGGCCATGGTTAATGAGTGGAAGCATTTTTCAATATCAAGTTTTGAAAAAGTCTAGTCCAAAATCAATAGTGACCTGCACCTAGTCGAAGAAAAGAATTGATACACATTGGTTGATACTGGCCAATATGGATCAGAATTTGACCTTGGTGATGCATATCCACCATGAAATACCAGGAACAGACCAACTTTCTACAGTATCAAAATGTGTACCTTATGGTACCAATCCTGATCATATCAACAACCGTCAATGTAACTAAACAATATCAAGCCAAGCATTTCACCATTTCATCACTTGTACCTTGCATCATTCAACTATATTTGGCAGACTTTTTACCTACATGGTGAATCCAGCAATCCATCTGGGATCAATCATTAGAAACTTCAATGAAACAATCAAGTTGCAAAATTACCACAGGTCAGACTTTACATTGAACTATGTAACAAGTCCAAAGGAACGAAATTCCTCAAATTGACAGATCCTTCAGCCAGAAGCACAAGTTAGGAGTATCTGCTTAGAGAAGAAAATTAGGGGACAAATGTTGGTTCCGGATATAACCTTTTTTTTTTTTTTTGGGGGGGGGGGGGGGAGTATAGAATGCATTAAACACATTCCCTAAAATATAATAAATACATAATTGAACTAAAATATATATATATATATATATATATATATATATATATATATATATATATATAACATGTATTCATCATGCAATGAGTACATATATATTTATGTATTAGATGTGTTTAGCACATCTAACATATATTTACTTTGGATCCTATAATTATATAATGTTAAATTTGGAAAATCAATACAAAAACTATAAAAAAAATATATTAGACATGTATAGATCATGCATAAGTACATAGTTGAACTAAAAAAATATATATTAGACATGTATAGATCATGCATAAGTACATACATATATTTACTTTGGAATAACCTGTGCACACTAACCCACAGATAAAATTCTGTCCTTCAAAACAGATTTCAGCGCATCTTCAGTTTCAAATTTATTTTCAAAAATCCTCGGGTTCCTCTCAGTCCATATTGTCCACATCACGGCACGAATAGAAGTCTTCCAAATAATGGACCATCTTTGCTAAACCCCTCAAGATTCCAGCCCAAGGAAATCAATCACAGGTTCTGGATTGCACCCTCTTACCCCAGATTCCTTTCACCCTCACCCACAGAACATCCGTGACTTTGCAATGGATAAACAAGCGGTTAGTAGTCTCTGGAACCTCATTGCACAAAATGCAAGTATTGCTCGACAGCTCAATTCCCCTGCTTACCAACTTTTCCTTTCTGAAGCACCTGTCAAGAGCAGCTGTCCAAAGCAGTTTTCAGAGACTGTAAAGAGATCCTCTTTTACCATGTGTTTTTGCCTCAGTAATATATTCACTCAAGCCTACATTTTCCTAAAGACCAGTTTTCAGAGATGAACTAGAAAACACACAGAATCTGGATTTTAATAGTATTAAACAGAATAATAGCAGATTAGAACCTGATACACTTTAAAAAGATCGACATTGAAACCATAAACCATTTTAGATGAATTATATAATTTATATTATATAGAAAAAGAGAAAATAACATACAGGAAAGGATGTATAGATATGCACAAAATATGAACAAAAATATTGTGCACTCCTAATCAAATTCTATTTAAGCAGTGTACTAAGGCCCTGTCAATTCTCAATTTGGCCCCCACATCAGCAGTGGTATTCAACTATCTCAGGATCCATATAACCTGGGCATTCAACAAATCCATAGATCCACTTATTTCATTAAGGAAATAAGTTTAGTCTTCAATGTCCATAACCCACCTTTTTGGCATCACAATAACATGTTGGAGTTGATCTCAATTACCAGGGAAGAAATATAAAGTTGTTTACCTGTATACCCATAAGGAAAGCCCCATGGAATCAACTTCTCCATTGGACCCAACAAATGCCATAAAATGATGCCATCTTTTTTGGAGAAAGCCTCACCAATCCCATCTAGGTAGGATTCCAAATGGATCTACCATCAAACTATAATTTGATTGTATTAGCTATCAGTGGAGAGAGATGGTTTCTATTTGGGGGGTCCACAAGGAAAACCAAAGGATTCCAGTAATTCTTTTAGAGATAATTAATTGAAGCCATCAAATATAGCCACCGGATATTGCATTTATATTTTTCAAGTTCTACAGTCCCCACATCAAATGAGCAGAACCTAAGAGATCTTATGACAGCTTAGAAGCAGTGGGAACTTGTGCCTTCACTTAAAAAATGAATGAATAAATAAATAAATCAGTACCAATATTTGACACTAATTAAGATAGAATCAAGGAACTAGTAACACAAAGACTTTATGGATACCATTTATGTGACTTCCACATGGCCATTTGAAGGGGATAACTTTGGCTGTTGGGGGCCACAGCCTATACTGTTGAGAGCGTTTGAAGTGGATTTTGCTAGTATGAGGCCCACAAAGAAAAATGTATATAGCCCTACATGTAGTCATTGACGACTCCCATTTAGTTGAGTCAAAGCCAGTAAACCCTAACATTTTTCGCATTTCTCCTAGCAAGTTTCTAACTCTAATTTGAATTTTGAAAAAGAGATGAGGATTAGAGAGAATAGGAAAGTGGTTGAGGAAAGGTAGGGGATGTGGGTGATTCCTATTGGTCAACACATGAGGCGGTTCCCTAATGGGAGGAACCACCTAGAGTTTTGGGTGGATAGGGTCTCTCCCTCTTAATCGATTTTGGTAGTGAGAAGCCCCATGTTTCATGCTACCATCAAACTAGCATTGGAAAGTAGAGAGGACGATTGAGAGAGGCAGACTAGGCCGTAGCTATCTAGTCGAGGGCTAGAGAAAAGAAAGGATCATTTTTAGAGAACAAAGAAGATAATCGAACCAGCTCCATTACTATACCCTTGGGCGTGACTTTCAAGGAAGAAAAGGCTCAAATAGAAGCAAGAGATAGAATCTAGTTGCTGGTTAATCCATATTGAATGTATCTGATCAAGAAAAGAACAAGGAATTGGTGCATAGATAATGGCAGCTGCAGGTATGATTTTATATAAAATAACCTTGTTTTGTTCTTCTTGTGATTAAGTTGACACTCGATCAACCCAAAAGATTTATCAAAAATGAATTAACAGAAATTTGTTCTTGGAAACTGATAAAATTTATTGATAATAATAATAATAATAATATATCAAAAAATATTACCAATTTCCAATAATAAGAAAAATAATATGATCACCTAGTAAATATTCTTAAACTTTGCCAAGTTTGTACTTCATACAAATACGTAGGTAGGTAATCACTACAATGTTTTTTTTTTTTTTTTTGTGAAAGAAAATAATATGATGCAGTGGTTTGTTACCAATCTCATACCATTGGATGCATATCACAAGAAGAGTTCAATTTTTGACAAAATTTACCCTTTTCTTTTCAGTATTTAGTTCTTTCCACTTGAGGTCATGTTGGGCCTCTCGCTTTTCCAACTCTTTAGTTCGCTGCTCAAGTTCTTTCTGTTGAGATTCCAACTCCAACTTCAACTTCTCATTTTCTTGGGTAAAGTGGAAAGAAAGTTTGTCTGAAATGCACTGCATCTTCCTAATTTCTAAGGAAAAACAACAAATGCTGATGCGTTTGTTAAAAAAACTCACATCAGACAGAAGAGTATCAGTAAAAAAGTGAATTTATATCTAAACATAGTTGAAGTTTTACAAGCACTAGTCATTTTATCAATAATTGTAAAATTTTATTAAAAAATGAAAGAATAATATGCACAAGTATGCCAAGCATCTCTCAAACAAATGGGCTGGTCTCAGCCACCTATCCCAAATTGTTTTACATCCTTTCTGAATTTAAAAGACTGTCCCCCATTCACCCCCTTGCTTGGCTAGAATATCAGTGGGACACTTTGTTGATCTTTTGACCCAAGAAAAGGTGGTACCTATCACCCTTGTGCTTCCTCGAGACATGTCAGTATTGTTATTGTCCTTGCCCTTGCCTTTTTATCCAACCCACCACTGATTCTAAGCCACCTTCCACCTGCAAGTTACTGGAATTTAATGATGTATCCAATCGTAGTCCTTGCAAAACTGCTAATGTTTCAGCCTTTCCCTGCCTATAGGACCGGAGTTGGTGGCAAGTATAGTCACATGTTCATTCCTGAAAAAAAAAGGGCACCTTAGTGCGCGAGGCTCTTGGCAATGCAGAGCCTGGGGAGGGATAGATGTAGACAGCCTTACCCCTGCACATATAGAGAGGCTGTTTTAAAGATTTGAACCCTGGTCACCCAGATCGCAATGGAGCAACCCAACCGTTTTAGACCTCTTAGAAAATTACAAGCTATAGATAAAAGAAAACAATACAAAGAATACATAAACAACAACCTAATTTGATCCTATATGATCTTAGACTGGTTCATGAAATCAAAAAGATATGATGCAAACTGCAAAGTGAAGCTGGATACACTGAGGCATTCCATGCTAGATTGCCTTAAGGGGTTGCCAGGTTGCAAAAGATCCACTTCTTAGAGTAGTAATAAACAATGAGATTTAAAAAGGAGGTTGTTTTTATTTTTGAGTAAAAGGAAAATCGTAATTATCTCCTTTTATTGTCCAACATAATGTGAATGGCCTAGCTTCCCTTTGTATCCTAAATTCTATCAAAACCAACCAAAACAGGATATTACCCAATGTTGGTCCTAACCAATGTTCAGAGAACCGGACTAGGCAAAGAACCAGAAAAGGGAGAGTTTCATGGGTCAGAGGTTCAATCGTGATCAAACCAGAGGTCAAACTGTGATGACGTAACATAAATACTGTATAAAATATATTTTGCAAATGTTAATTACACTTGGATGTGGTGGATAGATGGCTAATTCCTAAATTTTTTAAAACAAATGATCAGGGTTCAAGCCTCTTAACTCACATTTTCTTTAAACTAGTGTGTATTAAAGCAATATATACATGTTTTCAAGAAGATAACTAGAATTCATTACAAAATGAAGAAATACATGAGAAGATGTACAACCAACACTATAAAAGCTAAAGATGCTGACTACAAAGGCAGACTTCTATTGCAAATTGTCTCTCAGAGTCCTTGACTTAGCTAGACTATCAGCTAGAGCATTTAGATCTTTGGGAATCCAAAGTAAAGATGTTGCCGTAGGTTCTAAATGTCCCTAGCTGATTCCAAGATTAGAATATATGATTGTATCTTTACTTTAGAATCTATGACTGTATTCGTGATCAGTTTCTTTTCACATTTTTCAATCACTGGATTCCAAAAACTTAAACTCCTTGGGTTTCCTCTAGGGGAATCCCCAAGTAAGAAATGGGGAAATGTTATTCTTTACACTCCAAGACCTTAAAACTTTCCATAAGGCTCCTATAAGCAATGTTTAAAACAAGGCATTAATGAATACAAATAAAGAGATGGATTAATGGTAACAAGACTACACATAAATAAAAGGTTTTGGGTTCAAATCTTGCCATTACCATATCGAAATTTCTATTCATGTGGTGATCTGGGCGGTTTTATAAAACCGGTACCAGTTCACCATTTTTCTGGTTAAACCAAGCAGTCAGCTGGTTATCATGAATTAAAGTTTTCACGGTATGACCAAACCGGTCAGAGGCCCAAGTCACAGTTCATTGGTCCCAACCAACTAGAATCTTAAGAAGGGTGCATTGGATAAGGACCTAATTTTGGCATTTTTTGCACAAAGTAACCATCATACTCAAACCTAAACCTAAATTCCCATGCTTGTCAACCCAGGATTTTACTATTGCAATAAGCAATGGCCCTTTATAAAAATCAATCAAACTGCAAATACCTCCAACCTAGGGCATTAATATAGGAATCCAGCCAAAAGTTACTATTCTATTCTTTCCAACTTAATGGGTATCACAAATTTTTGTGAGTTGAGTATTAGCACTGTCATGTGAAGCCATTTAAGGACCATAGGAATCAAATAGCTTGGTGCTAGATGGACCTAATATAGACCATCTATTTTTGTCAGTGATCACCTGGTTGTTTGAGCCTAGCAACAACAAATGTAATTTTTTATAATAGTAGATGTAATGTCAAATGATCCTTGGTGGAATCAAATGATATAAACCTTTGAAAACTCAATATCAATTTTAAACAGTGTCGCCCAGGGTTTTCAGCATGCTACCAAATTTTGTTTCACCTATTTTTTGGAATTTAACTCACTAAGAGCATTCCAAAATATCAAGATGTAGAATAAGAGTACTTCATTCATTCACCATCAACAACTAACAAAAGAAAGATAAAATTACCACCTAAACATGAACATCTTTAAGGAAAAAAAAAACAAGAAAGAGAAATTACAAGTTCTAGATTATAGCATACCTTCCATGTAACCTTGATGCAGCTTCTCTTTCTCCTCCATCATCCTACTAAGGAATGCAGATATCTGTTTTGGAATGGTAGAATACTGATATGTTTCATTCTATTGCCAATGGGCATATAGAAAGAAAGAAATAGAAAGAAAAAACTTTCTAAATCAGTCCTTCCACAATCCTAGGAATATATACAATTCTATTTTCAGATCTGAACCAGTAACCCCACGTTTTCCAACACTCCCCCTCGAGCTGGTGAATAGAGGTCCTACATTCCCAGCTTGGCTATAATTCTCCGAAAGTCTGTACTATTGAGCCCTTTAGTAAGTACATCGGCCAGTTGTCCTTTTGTAGACACATAGGGAGTGCAAATCAACTTGTTGTCCAATTTCTCTTTTATAAATTGTCGGTCAATTTCGATGTGCTTCGTCCTGTCATGTTAAACAGGATTGTGAGCAATATTGATGGCTGACTTGTTGTCAATATAGTTTCATAGGCTCTTCTCGTGGAATCTTCAGGTCTTCTAAAATTATCTTCAACCAGAGTAATTCACACACTCCTTGTGCCATAGCCCTGAATTCTGCCTCTGCACTTGGCCGAGCCACTACATTTTACTTTTTACTCCTCCAAGTGACTAAGTTTCCTCCTAAGAAGGTACAGTAACCAGAAGTGGACCGTCTATCTACTGGAGATCCTGCATAATCGGCATTTGTATATGCTTCAAGAGTCAGTCCTCCATTTCTTCTGAATAAAACTCCTTTTCCTGGATTGGCTTTCAAATAGTGCATAATTCGACGAGCAGCCTGCAGATGAACTTCTTTAGGATTATGCATAAACTGGCTTATTACACTTACATCATATGCAATATCCGGTCGTGTATGTGCAAGATAAATGAGTTTTCCAACTAGTCTTTGGAACGTCTCCTTGTCTACACTTGCATTCTCGTTGGCTTCTCCAAGTTTATGATTGGGATCTATAGGCGTGGAAGCTGGTTTACATGCCATATTTCCTGTTTCTCTCAAAAGATCAACAACATACTTTTGTTGAGAGATAAAGATGCCTTGTTTAGAATGTGCAACTTCAATTCCGAGAAAATACTTTAGTCTCCCCAAGTCTTTTATCTCAAATTCTCTGGCAAGGTAGTTTTTCAATGCTTCCTTCTCCTTTTTATCATTCCCAGTAACGATTATATCATCCACATAGACTAATAGTGCAGTAACTCCCCCTGAGGCTGTGTGTTTGATAAACAATGTGTGGTCACCTTGACTTTGTTTGTAACCTGTACTCAGCATTACCTTCGTAAACCTTCCAAACCATGCTCTCGGAGATTGTTTGAGACCGTATAGTGCTTTCTTCAACCGACAAACTTTGTTCCCTTTAATGCCTTCTCCAAAACCTGGTGGAATGTCCATGTATATCTCCTCTTCTAGATCACCATGGAGAAACGCACTTTTTACATCAAATTGTTGCAAATCCCAATTATAGTTAGCAGCCAACGACAGCAACACCCTTACTGTATTCATTTTAGCTACTGGGGCAAAAGTCTCCTGATAATCTACACCATAAGTCTGTGTATATCCCTTGGCTACCAGGCGTGCTTTGTACCTTTCTAATGACCCATCAGATTTGTACTTAATTGTGAACACCCATTTACAACCTATCGTCTTCTTGTTTCTTGGTAGATCCACAACTTCCCATGTGTTGTTTTTTTCTAATGCCTCCACTTCCACTCTCATGGCTTTTCTCCACTCCTTATTAGAAAGTGCCTCGGCTAGAGTATTAGGAATTGGAATGGTGTTAAGGCTGGCTAGAAAACTTTTATGGGATTTAGAGAATCTTTGGAATGATACATATTTGGTTAAAGGGTACAATGGGCATTTGGTACATTCTCTGGTTCCTTTTCTTAGTGCAATAGGTAGGTCATACTCATACTCAAACTGTGAAGGTGTAGGTTCAGGATCTAAGAATCCCTCAGTTCTAGGATTAGGAGTTGAATCTTGGACTTGCACAGGTTGAGGATCTGGATTTTTCCTCCTAGAGTAAACCTGCATATATCTCACATTATCATGCACATCATTCGTGGGGTTAACAGTGTCCGAATTTGGTTCAATGGTCGGGTTGTTTGACTCTTGTTGAGACTCGGGAATGTGGGGCTCAGAGGAATGTGAGGAGGGTAATACATCTAGGGAGAGTAGATCCGAGGCCTTATCTTCCATTAATGAAGGCTCCCCCTGAAGATAAGGTTGAGTGAAAAAAGATTTTCCTTCCTCAAATGTGACATTGATGGAGGTGTAGAATTTTCTGGTGGCTGGATGATAACATTTATAACCTTTATGAGTTGGGGAATATCCCAATAAGACACACCTGATTGCTCGTGGGTCTAATTTTCCCTTATTATGGACATGAACAAAGGCAGTGCAGCCAAAAATTCTTGGTGTGAGATTATTTGAGGCTCAAATATCAGGGTAAAATTGAGAAAGGACTTGTATTGGGCTTCGGTTGTCAAGAACTTTAGATGGTAGTCTATTTATGGTGTAGGCAGCAATAAGGACAACTTCCCCCCAATATTGTTTTGGCACCTAATTTTGAAAGAGAAAGGCTCGGGTGGTTTGCAAAAGATGGCCATTTTTTCTCTCAGCTACCCCATTCTGTTGGGGAGTGTTAACACAGAAGGATTCATGCACAATGCCTTCTTTCTGAAAAAATGGGAACAATTTCTGATTAAAATAATTTGTAGCATTATCAGATCGAAATCTTTTAATTCTCACACCAAACTAAGTTTGGACCATGTTATGAAAGTTGGGAAGAATCGTACCCACATCAGATTTAGACTTAAGAAGAAAAATCCATGTGACCCTAGTGCAATCATCAATAAAGGTGACAAAGCATCTGGAACCAGTAATGTTGGGAATTTGAGAAGGGCCCCATATATCCGAATGAATCAAATAAAAAGGAGTTGAAGATCTTTTGTTGCTGATTGGGAAAGAAACCCTTTTGTGCTTAGCAAGTTCACATCACAATGAAAGGTTTCAACATTGATTCCTTTAAACAAGGAAGGAAGCATTGTTTTTAAAATAGGAAATGAAGGATGACCAAAACGGAAATGATGACGCCAAATTAAATCTTTATTGGAGGTAGATAAGAATGACTCGTGTGTGACATGCATAACAGTGTGAGATGATTTGCTGGTTGCTTCAAGGTAGTAGAGTCCATCTCTTTCCTTAGCAAGTCCAATCTTCTTCCCCGAAACCTAGTCCTGAAATACACAATAAGAAGGGAAGAACACAACATTGCAGTTCACATCCTAGGTGAGTTCATGTATAGAGATAAGGCTAGTGGATAACTTAGGAACATGAAGCTTACTTTTAAGTAATAGGGATGGAGTGAAGAGGGTGTCATCAGCAACAAAAATTTTTCTATTACTAGGATAGGGTGTATAGGTGAGAAAATGTAGTGAAGAGGGTGTCATGTGGTCAATAGCTCCAAAATCAAGAATCCATGGAAAAACACTATCCGAGGCATGTAATCCTAGAGATAAAGACTCACCTGAGAGAGCAAGAGAGGTAGAACCACTTCCTAGTTTCAAGGATTTCAGGAAGCACCTTAGCCTTTCAATTTCTTCATCATTAAATGGTCCCCGACTTGAGTGTTCTTGCTGCGGGGTTGTGGAGACATTATGGGCCTGTTGAACTCCTTTTGAAACTCCTCGATTTCCCCATTCCTTGCTGGATGTGGGAGGTTTCCCATGAAGTTTCCAGCACCGATCTTTCGTGTGTCTGGGCTTCTTGCAATAGGTGCACCAGAGGTTCTCGTTAGAGTCACGAGTGGTTGTGTCACGAACCAAGTTGTGATTGTTCTCACTCTTTGAACCACTGTAACTTCCTCCCCTTGCCACCATGGCTGAGCCTTCGGGATCTTTAGGCTCAAGCATGATTCTACGGCGACTTTCCTCAGCTCTAGCAAGGGCTATGACTTCATTCAATGGAGGCACTTCTTCTTTGCCAAGAATTTGTATTCGGACAGTGGCTGAAATCTCTGGAAATATTCACAGATTACACTGTGGATGACATGTTGAGGAAGTAGGGTGAAATTGCAAGTTGCACGTAGACCATGTCAGTAATGAGTGTGGCTTGGACCACCCCCCCCCCACCTAGTGGTTTCTTGAAATTAAACTTTGATGGATGCAATGGAGGAAACCCGGGACAATCAGGGATCAGGGGTGTTTTCAGAGATGAAAATGGGGTTATCTCTGCTTTGTTCTCAGGCCCAATTGGAGTGGGTGACTCCCTTAGAGCTGAGATATGTGCAGTTATGGAAGGAGCCCGGAAAGCTAAGGAATTAAACATCAAGAAACTTATAATTGAAGGGGATTCACAGGTGGTGATAGGGTGGCTGACCAAAGAACAAAATGATCTTTGGAAGTATAACAATGAGAAGAGGAAATTCAAATGGCTGGTGCGGGAGATGGAAGTTAAGACATGTTGGATTAAGAGATCAGCTAATTCCCTAGCTGACGGTTTAGCAAAACAAGGGGCAAAAAGGGATTCCTTGTTTTGGGCTAAGTTGTAATGTTAGTGTCCTTATATCTTTGTATTTTCTTCTTTCCTTTCTTGAAGTTCTTTGTGACTATTGGAAGATAAGTGTGTTTGTCTTCCACTTGTAAATTTTCTACTGATGAATTAATGAGAGTGTTATTGATAAAAAAAAAAAAAAAGAATTTGTATTTGGACCTGATCAAATTCAGCATTCAGTCCGACCAAAAAATCATACACCCTATCTCTTTCAATAAAATTCTTCAAGATCACAGCATCATCTGCGCACTTTGTCTCAAGAACCCGATAATGATCAAGCTCATGCCATAAATTTTGCAACAGATTTGCATACTCTGTAACACTCCTGCTCCCTTGTTTGGCTGCCACAGTCTTCTCTTTGACCTCATAAACACGAGCAGTGTCATGGGCTTTGGAATAGGTTTTTCGGACAATATCCCAAATAGCCTTTGCAGAGGGAAGAAACATACAAGTATCACTGATCTCGGGTGTCATTAAACTCCACAACCATGACATAATCATAGAGTCTTCTTCGTCCCAAGCATCAAAATTTGGCTCGCCCAACCTTGGTCCTGTTCCAAGGAGGTGACTAATTTTTCCTTTTCCCTTCAAATAGGTACGCACTAGTTGTGACCACTTCAAGTAATTCTGGCCATTCAGTCTATATGTTGCCTGAATATTCTGTAAATCACCAGTGTGAGGATGAGAATTTGTTGCTCCTTCATCGGTTTGGACGGGAGCACTTATTGTATTTTCTTTCCACTTCTTGCAACCTTTGGTTTTTGACATCAATCTCCTTGGCTAGATTAGCAACTAGTTTGCCCATTCTTTTTAATTCTTCATGCATGTTATTATCCATTTAACAGGGAAAATCCTAGATAAATACATGGATCATTAAGAAACTCGAAACTCAGATCCTGCAAGTTAATATAATGCCAGGACTAATGGTTTGGGTACCAAATTGACAAGATAAGAACTTATGAGACAATAGGTAGAATTTTTTTTTCTTTCCTTTTATGAAAGTAGCTTCTGAGACAAAAGGTACAAAAATGAAACTATTAATAATCCAGAAGAGTTTTAGAGTGTATACACCTTACCTAAGAAAGTTTCTCAAAAACTTAATTATGGAAATGCATTTATAATGACCCAAGGCCTTTTGTGCAAGGAAACTTGATAGTACAACCAATACCTATATTCAACACTTGACTTTAAAATAAAAAAATGCTACAAACTTTTTTCCCTATAACAAGTAGAGATTATTGCTCAAATCTTATATCTCATTGTCTTAATTGTTATAGTATGTACCTTTCTAAAAAATCGTTATTGTATTATATACTATAATCTCACCATCAATAACTTTTAACTCTTTCAAAAGATTTATCAATAAGACCGACAAGGTATCCAACAATCCATATATTACTTTGCTTGGCATGTTAGCAAATTTTGTACGGATTATGCTAAAAGTCCTATATATTAAAAAAGCACACTCTAATTCTTTTCTAAATTAATGTAAAGTAAGGTTATAGCTAACCCCATATCACCAACAAGGGGATAAAAAAAAAAAAAAAAACTAAATCAACATTTTTCCGTACAGTTAATATACCACCATCCTTGAAGATTGTAGATCCAAAATGAAGAAATGACTCTTTTTCTTCTAGGTATGATCCTTTGTTTCCACCTCAGATAACTCCAAGACTAAGGTGTGAATTCTTGCCGAATCTTGATGGCTGCTGCAGAATAATATCTGATGTTAGGTGGTGGCAGGCATTGGTGGTCTCATAACCAACTCTGCAGGAACAGTGTTATGGGCTTATAGAGGACCTATTGGCATTACAGGTGTGGCTGAAGCTGAAGTCATAGCTCTTCTGGTGGAGTTAAGAGTGGCTATGTCTATTCACTCCCTCCCTATAGTGGTGGAGGGTGATTCAACAAATGCCATAGGATGGGTTACTAATCAGGACGTAGGTCCATGGAAATTGGCCCACTCTCTCACTGGAATTCGAGAGCTGAATGTTATGGCAAATTCCGTAGCAAAATCAGGGGGATGTATGACTTCATTGTATAGTGATAGCACTTTGCCATTGTAACTTTTTTTGGATTTTTTGGGCTTTCTGGTTTTTGTACATCCTCTCTCATGAACATTACCCTCCCTTTTGATTTTTAATGAAAGCTGCCTCTTCTCAAAAATAAAAGAATTGATCCTTTTTTCCTTTAAACTAAGACCTGGGCATGCAGATAAGAAATATGCCTCTCTAAGCTCTAAAACCGTAACAAGTACAGAGCACATTGAACACCCAGAAAAACACAGAGAATTTTCCCATAATGTCGTCAAAGAATTTTTTTTTAATTTGATGAATGAATAAGATTTTATTGAAGAAAGATCAAGAGGTTTAAGTCATTACAGGCTACACATGGAGAGGCATGAGCTGCTACCTCTCCTAAAAAAAGTATTACATCAGACTAAAACAAAAAAGGTTACAGAGCTGCCCAAAATAATTGTTCCCTTGAGAGCCCCCCCCCCCTGCTTAGCTAATCCTTCTGCTAAGGTACTTGCTGTTCTGCCCACCCATTGTGAGGTAATAATCATGTTCCTTGAAAACCAATTAACGTTCCTCAAAAGGTCCCTGTAGCACCATATAACTGAGCCTGGATTTGTCAACCATCCCACAACAACTCATACTGTTGTCAAACATCAATAACTAGGTTCAAATCATCAACCATTTTATTTAATTCTAAAAGCACAAACAGAACCCAGGTGCTGAGATTGTATTTGTAAAACCTAAAACTTCATTATTATGACACCTCAAAGAAAATGCACCCCTCCTGTGAGCACAGCACTGTTAGACTTCTTAGGAGATTACATGTCTTGCTAATAACATCCTAATTAGTCTTCCAAGGATTTATATTGAATGGGCACGCCTAAATGGATGAAGTGTCTGTGTTACACACTTACACATCCATTGGATGCAAACACTTCAGCATTTCTTTCCATTTTTTTCTTGGACATTTAATGGCAAATTGAACATATAAGATACATTACAGGTTCTATCTTAGAAGACTGTTACTGTATGAGAACATTCTGTAATACTTATTCAAAGACTATTGTTCCTGTTGATGACAAGATCTTAATAAGCCATTCTTGGAAAAAAAATAAATTAGAGATAAAATTTTAATTTGACACCTATGTGGACAATGGCAACGTGGGAGATGAAACCTTTTAATTAATTTTTCTTTCTTTTCTTCCTTTGATAATTACAAGTTGTTATTTAGTAGAAATCTATAGGGATTTATTTGAGTAGGAATTTAGTTTATTTTAGAAGTCTTGTTTTGTTAGGAGACAAAGTTTCCTAATAGCCTAGGAGTTTTGCCTATAAGGCTATAAATATGGCTGTAATTTGTTCGTTTGAGATATATGCCAATAAAGCTGCTCTTCTTTTGGAGAATTTTCTCTTTCTCTTTTATCTCTTTCCCCCCTTGGTGGATGCCTAGGGTTCGTGAGAAGCCTTCTATCCTCTGAGTGGCCTGTCAAGGTGGTGATAGGCTTTCAGCAATGTCATTGCTGCGTAGTGGGGTTTTACCTCGCCAAGATTGGACCTCCGTCCCTACAACAGAATTGCACCACGCACTCCTAACCGGCATCATAATTTAGAGTATTTTTGGATTTGGGTGCAAAATTAGGAGGTGATATGAGATATTAAACTCTGAAGGAGTAATATAGAGACTTTCATGATATTCCTTGCAAACTAGCAGAGGCAAACTTCCTCTTTTATGATAGGTAACAGATAAAGGAAGCTGAATTCTCTCATCATATTTCAGCCATTTAATCGCTTGCTCACTCCTATAGATGTGTTGAACCTAATTAAAAAAAGATTCAACAAAGGTGACATATGAGCTGAAAGTTCTACTGAATTAGGGTTGACAAACATAAAAGCTTTTACGATTTTAGGCGTCTGACTAAATTTGTTAGGCCATGTGGAATTGAGTTACTCATCTGCATTTCATAGAAGTATTTTACAATTACTACTTGCGCATACATGAATATCCACTCATTTACACCACAAGGTACCATATTCGAGAGAAAGCTTCAAATAGCATGTTTCTTAAACGAACTAAAAACCATAGAACAAATAAGTCCAGAAGAGTGAGAGTGAGAGAGAGAGAGAGAGAGAGAATAAATTTAGTTAGAAAACTAAGCTACTTTGCATGATTATCTGCTCAGATAACACAGGATTACGCATAGACTTCCGAAAAAAAAATGAAAGGGAGAAAAAAGCAAATGCTCCAAACCTGAGCTTAGATTTTACAGATGAAAATGAAGCAACTCTCACAGAGACGTAAATCGTTGCTAATGGAGCTCTTGGCGAGAAAGTAAATAGAAGAAGAGGAGAGAGCAGGAGAGTACCATGGTCGTTTTCTCAATTTCAGTTTTTACACTATGGAGTTGGCACAAATATCTGCCACATGCCACGAATGAAAGCAAATGTCCTTTATAGCCTGAACTCGGGCCAGGCTAGACCGAATTTGGTATAACATATATTTAGCAGCGTAGGTAGGTAGAACGTGAATTATTCGAATACACTGGAAATGGTAAAATATGCATGTGTAGCTTATGAAAATAATATAAATTTCATCAATACTTAAAATCCATGGCCCCATGTATAAAAATGAAAATGCAAACCGATAGTTTAATTGAATAGTCTGATATTCCATTTAATTCTATTATTTCTAATTTTAGCCCTCGCACATGTTAGCTTAGGTTCCTCGTATGCCAAACAAATTGTTTTTATATTTAATTTTATTTGGTTTATCAACAAATCCTGATGTTGTGTAGGTTCAACTATGATATTGGAAAGGAATTTGTGATCCAATGCAACATATATTGCCTTCCCCATATACATGGGATAAGGCTTTTCATTGTTTCCAACCCCATCCACTGCAACGTATATCTTCATTATGCTTAGTATCGAAAAATTCACACCCCACATACAATCAACAAACAAGTTTCCATTTTTTTGTTATCCCCATCACAAGATCTTCTTGGTCTTAAGAGAACGACTAATAGAATAAACTTGGATTATGTCACCTCTGTAGGAAAGAAGTAGTGAGACTGTCTTGTTCCAGGTGCAAAGTATCATCTTCCCCTTCCCAATGCTCCAAATCGTTGATAATTTTCGAGTTACAAGTGTGACTGTCATATTCTCTACAAAAACATTTCTATACAAAAGTTGAAGAAACTCTTTTTTTATCTCTTAGATCTGTTTCCTTTTGATATATAGCTCATATGTATTACCTTTTTCTTGTCCTCAAAAAGGTTTCTTCTCTCACTTTCAAGTTGAGCCTCACGCTGCTCCAACTCTTTGCTACGCGAGTCAAGCTCTTTCCTTTGATATTCAAATTCATTACTTTGAGATTCCAAATCTGGTATGAGTTTTTGGTGCTCCTTAAAAATCATATGCAAATGGTCTTGTGTCTTCTCATGCATCATTTGTATCTCTTTTACATATGGTAACAAACAAGAATAAGCTTTTATCTAATAGAAAAAATACAGCATGTTTGAAGAAACTGAAATATGCATTATAAGAGACATCATGTAAGTCTATGGTAGTAATAACAAGATAAGTAAAACACCCATGGATTTTTAACAATAACCTAACATATACCTTTATTAAATGACTTTTGAAACTTATTTTGCTCTTCTATCAAAAACATTCAGAGAAAGTGACGTCTCATTGGGTGCTCATAACAGCACCCAATACCATGTTTGTATATCTTGTCGAACAATTAAATAGCACTAATTGCCTTTGCGTATATGCAGATAAACTATACCTACCTAAAATAATCATTCAACTCGTGATTCAAAAAAAAAAAAAAACTATGATACACTTACAAAATGGGGGGAGCAGATTAGTTGGAGACAAAAAAACATAGGGATAAGTGGACTGCAATCCACTTCAGTAAAAAGCAAAGTGTTCCAAACCTGAGATTAGTCTTTATAGATGATACAAATTCTAAAAGAAACTCTCAAAGAAGCAAATGGTTGATAATGGAGGTCTTGACATGGAAATTATTGTATAGAGGAAGAAAAGGCAATAGACAAGAGAAGTTGTGACCCTCCTCCTCCACTCCACATTCTCATACTTTAAATGCCACCAGTCATGCACGCATCCACCACTTACAACCCTCTAATCATGTTTTCCCACACATTCTTTTTTCCGTTGGGAAGAGGAGGGGCCTTAACGATTTCGTTGGGAAGAGGAGCGCCCTACAAAATTGAAGAAAGGTCGGGAAAGAGGAGGGGACTTAACGCTCTTCGAAGCATCCTGGGGTATTCATTCCACCTAGGGTGCAAATGGATCATGGTCCTATCTTATTTGGTCGAATTCAGATTATTCTTGTATGGATCTTCAGATTAGATCGGATAATAAGGATTCGATCAGAAATCGGATTTAGATCACCCCTATTCGATCCGATATATATTATATGTTTATATATATAAATATATATAATACATATATATGCTATTTATTTATAATTATATTTTTATAAATTTGTTATGTTATTTATTTTTATCAAAAACATATATATGATAAAAATAATTAAAAATACTTGTATTCTTTTACCTTATTTAAATTAGTATATGTTGTTGCCAAATATGAGGATGAGGGCAACAAGGGAATTTTGCTGATGTCCGAGGCTGATAGGTCCAACTTGTAAACAAGAAAAGAGTACACGTTAGAGGCCCTACGTGTTATCTCAGGGGCGGAGACCTCGATGGTCAAGTTAGTCGAGTGCTTAAGAGGGGTCGGACCAAGCTAGAGACAAGGGTTCAGAGCTTAGTCCTTAATAGCCATGAATGATTCTCTTGGCATTCTGAATGTAAGTAAGTATAAGTGTCCTTACCTTGAGATGAGCAAGCCCCCACCCTCCCTTTATAACTGACCTTGCCTTGAAGTGGTTGGAAGTAGATGGTGATGTGCAGCCAGGATTTGATCTAGTCAATTCTATGTGGTGCAATCCGAGGGCCCGCCAAGTATCCCTACATCAATATATTTTATTTTTCTTTTAATAATTTATAATTTTTTAAAGAAAACAAGCCAGATCAAATTAGATCCAAAAATCCGACTTATCGATTGGATTCAAATTTAAATCAATCCTATCTAATCCGATTAGATCTTTGGATCAGATCTAGCATGAACAATGTTGGATCATATTCGAATATACCCTTATTCAAATCTGATCTTATTCGTTTGCATCCCTAATTCCATCAATTAGGTTTGATTCAAAAATTTAACTTAACCAACATTTTGATTATGTAATTTAATGAACCAAACCAAATTGAAATAGATTTGAAACCGAACCAAATTCAAATTGGTTTGGTTCAGTTTTAATTTGGTTAGTTAAAATATAAATGTATTTTATATTTATATTAATAATTATTATTAAAATATATAACATTTCTAATTAAAATATATATTATATATTATTATTATTAATATAAATAGTAATATTAATATTAATACTTATAATTAAAATATAAATGTATGTATTTATTTTGATTAATTCAATTTTTGGTTCGGTTTGGTTTGATTGTTTTTTTTTTTTTTTCTCAAACCAAACTAGACCAGGAAACTGAAATAGCCAAACCAAATTGACTTATTTTGTTTGGTTTAGTTCGGTTTTCAGTTCGATATCTGAATTTGAACACCCTTACACCTAACACCAAAATAAAGAGCCCCAACAGTTATGGCTACAATTTGGGTTAGGCTAGGTTAGGTTGAGGCCAACCCTAGCCTAACCCCAAGTTTTAAACCCCCCAACTCTATCTCTAACCCAATTCGACCTTCAACCTAACCTACCCAACCCTAACCCTAACCCTAACCCTAACTAAATCCCTTCAACCCTAACCCAAAGTTGACTTTAGGTTGGACTGAGCTTAAGTTGGGCCCAACCCAACCTTCTTCCCATCCCTTAAAATCTCATAGAACTTTTCAATTTCAGATTTTAACTCAACTTTTACTACATATATTAATCCTATTTTTTATTATTATTTTTTATTGATGTTTTTATTGATTTTTTAGTATTCATAAAAATAATTCTTTAAATGCTTATAGTTTATTATGAGTTCCTTATGGATAGCAAACAACAAGAAGAGATGAAGAATAAAATATTAAAAAACCATAAAATATGTCATTAAAGTTTTAATTCTTAAAGAATTTGATCAATTACCTTTCAAGTCACAATATATCATAACATATCCCAATAGGAATAATTGTTAAAACAAGGTTCCAAACCTGTTGAGCATGTCTGCTACACAACCACATGGTAGTAATAACAGGTAAGTGAAACACCCAAGAATTTTGTTCACATAACCTTGACGTTCAGAGAAAGTGATATCTCTTTGAACTTGCTTCGATTTTTTACATTATTTCTTGCATTAGGGTTAATAAAATTTGACATTATTTTTAAAAATACAAAATACAATGAATCACTAAAGTAACAAATAGAGAAATTTTTGGGCACACATCTAATATATATTTATAAAATAAAATATTAGGTACATCTCTAATATTATGCACTTATTACATTAAATAAAAATTAGCATTATACAGAAGACATAATTTTATCAATGATGGAGATGCAATACAAAATTTAATGCCAACCTAGAAATCAAACTATTTTTCTTTTTGGATGTTGGGTTAGTACTTTGGGTCAAATAGATAAATCGATGATATGATCGTCAAATAATAAATCTTTAAAAATTAAAAAAGTATAAGTAATCAAAATAATATATAAAAAAAATTATATATTGATTATGTCAAACAAAAATCTAGTGTGATAAGTAATTATTTATATAATATAGATGAAATATATAATTTAAAACTGATAAGAAAGTAAAGGTAATTTATTATCCAAATAAGTAATTATTTATATAATATAGATGAAATATATAATTTAAAACTGAGAAGAAAGCAAAGGTAATTTATTATCCATATGGTGGGTCAATGATCCAATTTTTTCAAAAAACTCATGATGTCATAATTAAATAATAAATATTTAGAAAAAGATAGAACACAAAAAATGAAAAAGTATAGAATTTTGTCGAAAACATTTGGGAACGTGTCTAATGTTCTATATTCATCACATTAAATAAAATAATTGTTAAAATAAAAATTATTTTTATTTATGGTAAAAAAATTAATAAAGTTGGTTGAATCGACAAAATCAGATATCTTTACAAACAAATTACAAAAACAGTGAGTGGGAAAAAAGTTAGTCCGATGGTGACCATTGAATCATGGTGACCATTGAATCAGTCCGATGGTTGCCCCTTCTTCTCTCTTCCCCCTCTTCTTCTTCTTCTTCTTCTTCTGCTATAGCAAAACCACCATTAGAATCTTGAAACAGCGTCTGGACTCCACCAAATTCCTGAATCTCGTGTCCCTTCTCTAAACGACACCAACAGTGATAGGAAAACATTAGAATTAGTTCTTGATGATAAATGATCGAATTACTGGAGAGAGAAAAAAAGTTCTATCGTTGTTGTTAATCTGGGTTGTAGCAGCAAGCAAAAATGAGGGAGCTGGAGAACAGGGAGGTGTTGATAATGAATGGGCGATTGTGCTATTACGGGATAAAGGAAAGGTAGGAAATAAAAGAAATTACAGGGGACCAGTGGAAAACGAGCCAGAGAGGAGAACAAACGGGGTAGGTTTCTAGCGTCGTTATTGATTCGAATTGCATCGATGACGAGAGACAGAGTAGGGCGATGAGGGACTAGTTCAGATGGTGCAGGGAGAGAGATAAAGAGAGAGAGGAAGAGGGAGGGAGGGTGGGGGGGAGAGAGAGAGAGAGAGAGAGAGAGTTGGTGGTGGCTAATTTTGGATTTGCAGCATTGCAGCGGCAATAATGGCAGACCAAAGCATCATTGTTGGCTATTGGCTTGAGTTATAGCGGCGGGTGGAGAAAGGGGAAGGCATAGAGAGAGAGAGAGAGAGAGAGAGAGAAAGAGAGATAAGATGAGACTTACCCCGCCAAGTTCTATGTCTGAGTGTCGGGAGGAGGAAGACGATGAATAGTAGCTTCTGCCCTCCCTTCTCAATTTAATTTGTAGATTTATAAAAGTGTCAATTTGGTCCAAGAAAATGATTTTGTTGTCCCGCTAATTATTTTTGTAATATATTTAAAACATATCGAAATTTGCAAATTCATGAAACTCTATTATTTTTTTTTTGTAAAAAACCCTAATAATAATAATAATAATAATAATAGTATTGTAATTTAAATTTTCTATATAGAAATAAATGCATGTAATTAATTATTACAAATAATAATAATAGACTTTAAACCATTCTTTTAATAACTCTCATTTTCATACTTCAGATATCAAATCTAACAACATTTTTTTTTTCCAAAATGTCCTTCACACAATTGATTCATTATTTATCATTAGTAACACGTTCTTACTATAATTTAAGTTAAATATAACTAATTTTATTATTAAAATGATCTTAGAATAATATAAAAATATTATTTTAGTTTAGTTTTAAAAGGAGAAAATCAGGAATGGGTTTGGATCCATGTGGCGTGGCACAATTTAGTTTTTATAGTACTAGATTAGTCATGATCAAGCCCCACTATTATTGTTCTTGTTTTTTGTTTGATAGACACTATTATATGTTTTATTTATATATTTAAATTTTACATTAACAAAATGAGACAAAAGACTGAAAATATTCATTACGGAACACTGGACCACATAGATTGGATTGATCTCGTATTAAGTAATTCACACACAAGTATTATTCGAATTTAAATTAGTAACACAAAAGTGATTTGGAAGCCAAAAAAACACAAAAGTGATTTGGAGTTGGTGAATGCTGGGTTTTAAAATGAAATCAACACTAAAAACAGTCTAAAACAATTATATATATTCAAATATATCAAAATAAAATCGTATCTTCCATCTCTCTTACTTAAAACTTGCAAACAATTATATATATTCAAATCAAAAGGTCCACCCATTAAGGACCTTGATGCCGACGAACGTTTCAAAATATTTCAATTCTCTAACAGTCCAATAAATGTATTTAATCAACAACATGACCAAGTTACATGACTACATAGTTAGTCTAATGCCAATAGTAAAATGCCCAACATTTCGTCTCCTACCCTTGAAGTGGGTGAAATGCAATTTTGATGCATCTTTCAAGTTTCAACCCTGAGTCACTGTAGCTTTTGTTAGAGGCTTCAGTAGGTGTGATAGATTTTGCAAACTCGGCGGCATGTGCGGAGTGCAACGAGTCAATGCTACTGTTTGGTAAGCTTGAGTCGGAATAGCATGGCCCGTGGGCGGCCCGCCTTGTTGGTCTGCGGGCCACTATGGGTCATGCCGTCTTTCCTGGTAGAAATTTTGGGGGTCGGCCCAGTACGGCCCAGGCCCAAGCGGGCCTGTCTCGTGTCGTGTCGGCATGCGGGCCTAGGTCGGGGCTGCAGGTCGTGCCGGGCTGGGCCATAGGGCAAGCTTTGGGCCTAGGCTGAACCGGGCTGCACTGTTTTTTTTTTTTTGAAAATTTTGATTTCTTTTCTAAGTAAAATTGTAAAACTAAAATATTTAACTTTCCTATGAACTTTGGGAATTATGAACTATTTAAAAAATTAATAAATGAGAAATCTAAGTTATTTAATACATAAATGAAAAAAAAATACTTAATCAAATTGAAATAAGAACGAAGGAATAACAAACTGGAAGAAAAATAAGAACTTTATTTCATTTAAATCTGAATGGTACAAATTAGTGAATTACAAATACAATGATTGGATCATTGCATACTTGGATAAATGAAATATAAAAATGGAATAAATTAATAAAATATAAAAAATACAATATGGTTAGAAATTGAAAATACAAAATTACATTGTTAAAAAATTAAAAAAATATATCAAATAAATTAAATAAAATTTGAAAATTTTACAATAATTTGAAAAAATGAAAAATTCTACAAGTAGTCAAATTCATGAATCATCATTCATGTCTTTCATCATCTGCTTCGGGTGAAATGTATGGTGTTGTATCATGCCCTCCCTTGTCTTGTAATCTGTTTTCTGCATCTAGCCAATCCTTGAAGCAAATGCACATCTCTATGCTCTCATCGCTCATGCAGTTTCTTTTGTCATCCAGCACCCTGGTACCTGCACTAAAACAAGACTCCAATGGAATTGTAGACACCGAAGGGGTTAGTAAATCATGTGCCATGGCGGTGAGAACCAAATAATTTTTCGAGTGTTCACTCCACTAGTCTAAAATATCAAAATTATTCGATACTTCACTTAAATTAGAAAAATGTGCTTGCAAATAAAAATTAAGTTTAGTAAATGAACTTGTTGTAGAACTAGCAGATTTTTGCCTTCTACTTATTAAATAAAAAAACTTTTCTCTTCTACTATTGGGCTCAAAGTTGGAAAGAGAAGAAGAAGAAGATGAACAAGTTGTAGGAAATACCTACAACTTCAGATTCATACAAACTATACATTTCAAATAAAAAATTATTAATTTCTTCTTTTTTATTTCCTATATCAATATTCATATTTTGATAATATGTTTTAAGTAAAATATCTAAACCATCTTTCCTAATCCTAGGGTCTAATATTGTAGCTAAACAATAAGTGGGAGAAATGTTCTCCCAATATTTTTTAAATTTATTTTCCATAATTTCAACAATACATTGAAATTGTGGATCATTTCTATATTTGGCAAAAAATCACTAATTGCCATTAATTGATACGGTAAATTACAAATAGTTTGATAATAAATTCCAAGTAATTCATTTGTTGCATCATAAAAATGTTTTAAAAAAAATTATACAGATTGTCATTTCCCAGTCTTCCTCAAATATCATATCACTAGTCATTTTTAAATTATAAAAATCAGAAAGAATTTGTTTATGAGATATACAACTTTCTAACATAGCATAGGTAGAATTCCACTTATGTTTTAATCTAATATAAAATGTTTATATTTTAAACCATAATTTTGGCATAAATATTTAAATTCTTCTTTTCTTGCCCTTTTATATATATAATACAATTTCTAATTTTTGAAATATGATTTGAAATAATATTCAAGGCATCTTCAATACATAAATTTAAGATGTGACATGCACATCTAACATGAAATAATTTACCATTTAAGCATGGTTTTAATTGAGATTTTAAAACATTTATTGCAGAATCATTATTGCTAGCATTATCACCATAAGCATGCAAAGTATTTAAAATACTTGCAGCAATAGCTGGGCCACCATGTGGTCATTCAAGCCTGATAAAACTTAAAATTCTTTTATTCAAAAACAATTTTTTATCAATGAAATGGCGATAACACAAATATAACTAATATTAAATTTTGATGTCCAAACATCCGAAGTAATTGCAACTTTAAAATTAAGATTTGCCAACAAAAAAAAATCAAATTTTGTTTATATGAATAAAAAAATTTTAAAGCATAAGTTCTTATAGTATTCTTAGAAACTTTTTTATAGTGTGGATTTACAAAAATACAAAACCATTTTTCTAGTTTTGGATCTTCAGTTAATATAAATGGTTGTTTTGCATATACAATATACTTAGCAAGTTCTTGTCTCATTTTTTCTTGTGAGTATCTAAAAATACCAAAACTAGTCCCCCTCTCAATCTGTGTTTGGGTTGTTTCTCTCCCTCCAGCTTCCTCTCACTCATGTGTAAGCAAATGTCTTTTCCAAGTGTTTAGGTTAATGAGAAAAATAGAGTATGGCGATGAGGGGACCGGTTCAGATACACAAGAAGAGAGAGATGGTGGTGGATAAGTTCAGATTTGCAGCATTGCAACGACAATAGTGACAGACTAAAGCATCATTGTTGGCTATTGGCTTGAGTTATAGCGGCGAATGGAGAGAGAGAGAGAGAAGGAGATGAGATGAGAAGAAGACTTACCCCACCAATTTCTATGTCTGAGTGTCGGGAGGAAGAAGACAAATAACAATAACTCATGCCCTCCCTTCTCAATTATATATGTAGATTTATAAAAGTGGCAATTTGGTCCAAGAAAATGATTTTCTTGTCCCGCTCATTATTTTTGTAATATATTTAAAATATATCCAAATTTTCAAATTCATGAAACTATTATTATTTTGTAAAAACCCTATTAATAATAATAATAATAATAATAATAATAATAATAATAAAATAGTAATAATAATAATAATAATAATTGTTTTACAATTTAAAATTTTCTCATGCAAATGCACATGCACCAAGAAAAATAAGAACTCAAAGTTCAGATTAGGCCTTGTTATCTTTGTTTGTATTCAACCTCCAATGTCTTTAATGCAATTTTTTTAGACTTTAAACCATTCTTTTAATAACTCTCATTTTTAGACTTCAGATATCAAAACTAACAACATTTTTATTTTTATTTCCAAAATGTCCTTCACACAATTGATTCATTATTTATCATTAGTAACACGTTCTTACTATAATTTAAGTTAAATATAACTAATTTTATTATTAAAATAATCTTAGAACAATATAAAATATTATTTTTAATTATTCATTATTTATCATTGATAACACATTCTTACTTGTATTTTTTATTTTTCTTTTTTTAATTGTTATTGATGAAGGAAGATTTGGCCCGACCTCTTTATTATGAGACACGTGGCAGAAACGACAGCTCGGCAAAAGGGGTCAAGCCTAGGCGGGAACAAGGGGACACACTTCGCCGAACTAACCCACCTTGTAACAGCTCGGGATGGACTTCGCCGAACTGACCACCTTGTAACAGCTCGGGGTGGACTTCGCCGAACTGACCACCTTGTAACAGCTCGGGGTAGACTTCGCCGAACTGACCACCTTGTAACAGCTCGGGATAGACTTCGCTGAACTACCACCTTGTAACAGCTCGGGACACACTTCGCCGAACTGACCCACCTTGTTACAGTTTGGGATACCTCCGAGCTCAAGACCGCCTCGCTCAGCACTTCGCATCATCTTCTAGGCACCAAAGCCAAACAAGTCGTACCATGCCTGACACCAGGGAAGTCCGTGCCCGAGGGCGCCACGCCTGACTGACTTGGGATCTGACGTTTTGGCAGCAGCACTCTAAACGGCCACCTGCCACCGCCACTGACGCCGCCATCTCCAGTTAGACGGTTAGGCAGTGACGGTTCTGTCTCAGCAGAAGGGACGACGGCCGAGTTGACAAGCGCAAGGGTAATCATACCCGATCTGACAAGGGCCTCGGGACGAGTACGCGAAGCGACTATAAGAGCCCCCTGCCCCCCGACAACGGAGGTATGCAAACTTTGCGCTATCTGGTATTACCTTGCTTTTGAAAGATTCTAACTTGAGCTTCGGAGCCTCTACACCGGGTTCCCCCCGGAGCTTTCCCATCTCTCCCGTTTCAGGATCCCTGCTACCTCGTTTGAAAGCAAGGCAGCGGACAGCTAAGACCAGCCGGATCGCGCTCCATCAATTGGCGCCGTCTGTGGGAACGCTTCAAAAGGCCTCCCTCCAAACTTCGATACCCCCTTTCTTCTTCAAAAATCCCAACGCTCATGGCCTCCTCCAGCAACACCGGACGCGGCACGGAGACAAACGCCACCGGGGAGCAACTTCAGGTCCCCGTAGTGTGCGTTGGACAGTTCACCATCCCCCTTTCGGCGGATGGGATCCCCATCCTGAACACGCCACAAGCAATGGCACCCGTAAACCCTCCTACCACAAACGTCCCCTTTCCTCTCCCCATTGAGACAACTTTCACTAAACCAACTGCCGTCCCCCTGGCAGCTAGCCAAGACCGGTTGGAGGACCTGGTGCAGTGCATGCGGGCAATGCAAGCCCAAATGCAACAGTTCCAGCAACACCAGCTTCACCAGCACCAAGTGCTGCACAACATCTCCCAGTATCACTACCAACAGCAGTTCCCCCAACTGCCACTGAACCAACCACTACTTCCACCTCGCCACCCCGCTCCGAGGCCGGTCAAGGCCTCCCCGCAGGATGGGCGCCCCCGCCGGGCGAAGGCCTCCCGGCCCCAAAACCACCCCAACAGCCAGGCCTCGTCCCCAGGCCGAAGAGAGAGAAATGTCATCCCCGCCTCGCAACCCGCGGGTGGGTCGGGAACCTCGCCCGCGAGGTCAGCACCCCGGCACTCCAAGCCCGAGCTCCCGCTCACCGAAAATCGATTCAGCGCCCTGGCGGCGGACTACCAGCACTTTAGGCCCATCGAGCTCGGTAACACGGAGGCCAGCAGCGCCAGCACAAGGCCCGCTCAACGGCGAAGGCGCCGGCGAAGTCGCCAGACCGCAACCCGCGCCTTGTCGGAAGTCAGAGGCAAAGCCACGAGCTCGGACGAGGTAGGGGCTACCCCGGCTCTCTCCGTTCCTTCCCCCCTCGCATCGGAACTCCTGGCGGTCCCCTTACCCAGAGACTTCAAACTCCCACCTCTGGACAAGTACGACGGGTCCTTCGACCCCAACGACCACGTTGACGCCTTTCAGTCGCAAATGTACCTCGCCAGGGCTAGCGAATCGTGCATGTGCGTGGCCTTTACCACCACCCTCAGGGGGGTAGCCCGCACTTGGTACAGGAACCTGGCCCCCGGGTCGATAAAGTGCTGGGCCCAGTTCGTGCAAGTCTTCACCACACACTTCGTCACCAGTCGACGGTGCCCCAGAACAGAGGAAAGCATCTTCGGAGTGGTCCAAAGAGAAGGAGAGTCTATTCGGGGCTACATCAAGCGGTTCAACGAGGCATGCTTGCAAATACCACGGTTGGACCCCGCAGTGCAGCTCGCGGCGGCCAAAAGAGGGGTGACGCACAAAGAGTTCAAATGGCACATGGTGGCCAACCAGCCCGCGACCGTGGCCGAATTCCTCAAACTCGCGGATAAGTTCATGAGGACTGAGGAAGAGATCAACCAACGAACCGAAGGCGGGAACGAGAAAAGAAAGAGAGAAGGCGAGCTCTCCAACCCGGTGAGTAGAAAAAACCCGACCCGGGAGCCGAAGCCAAACCAATCCTTCCGGTCCCCCTTAGCAGTTCGGACGGACTACACGCCGTTGAACACGAGGCGGACAGAGATCTTAATGATGATCAAAGACGCTCCGTACGTTAAGTGGCCACCTCGCCTGAAGGGAAATCCGAACGATAGAAACAAGAATTTGTATTGTAGTTTCCATAGAGACCATGGTCATAGCACCGAACAGTGTAATAACCTCCGGGATGAGATAGAGGGACTCATCCGTCGTGAATACTTGAGAAATTTTGTACAGCACAACAATAACAATAAAGCAGGTCAGTAGGGGGAGCAAGAAAAGGATGCACCCGAGTCTAGCAACAGACCTGCCGAACCGTTGCAGAAGCAGCCTCCGGAAGAGAGGCCAGTTCGGGGAACCATCCATGTAATAGTGGGAGGATCCGTAGTAGCGGGGTGTACCTCGGCAACAGCCCGGACTTCAGTTCGCGAAGTGGCCCTCGAAGAAAGGAACCCCCCAAAGAGGCCAAAGACCGAAGAGCCAATCTTTTTCACGGAGGATGACACGCGAGGAGTCCACTACCCCCATGATGACGCGCTTGTCATTAAGCTAAGGATCAGCGATTTCGAGGTCAGGCGCGTACTCGTAGATTCGGGCAGCTCAGCGGACATCCTCTTCAAATCGGTATTTGACCAGCTGCAGTTAAAGAGGAGCGAGCTGAAGCCCGCGAACACTCCCCTGGTAGGTTTCAGCGGAGAGGAAGTTAGGCCCCTCGGGAAAATAACTGTCCCTATGGAAGTCGGCACATGGCCTTGTGCGGTCAGACTCAACCATGATTTCCTGGTAGTCGCGACCCCCTCCCCATACAATGCCATAATAGGGCGGCCGATCACGCATGTCCTACGGGCGGTGGTCTCCACCTACTATTTGGCCATGAAGTTCCCTACGGACTTCGGTATAGGGGTAGCGCGAGGCGACCAGCTCGAGTCCCGCAAGTGCTACGTTGCCGCCCTAAAGGGAAAAACCAAGGCGGCCGACGACCTCGAGCTGGAGCGGCCGGCGGAGCAAGGTGAGGAGCGAGCTTTGCCCACGGAGGAAACAGTCGCAATCCAGGCTTCAGCTACGGACCCAGCTCGCACACTAAGCATCGGAGCTTCCATCGAAGATCCCCTACGAGCCGAACTGGTAAGTTTTTTACTCCAAAATTTAGATATTTTTGCCTGGTCCGCGGCCGACATGCTCGGCATTAGCCCCGGACTGATAACTCACAAACTTAATACTGACCCTGTAGTCAGACCCGTTAGACAAAAGAAACGCAACTTAGCCCCTGAACGCTGGAGAGCGGTCGACGAGGAGGTTGAGAAGCTCCTCGCAGCAAACTTCATAAGGGAAGTCCACTACCCGAGCTGGGTGGCCAACCCGGTGTTGGTAAAAAAGGCAAGCGGCAAGTGGCGCATGTGCATCGACTATACCGACCTGAACCGAGCTTCCCCGAAAGATTGCTTCCCCCTCCCCAGAATTGACCGCCTAGTGGACGCGACCTCGGGAAACGAGTTGCTAAGCTTCCTAGACGCCTACTCGGGCTACAACCAAGTTAGGATGGACCCATCCGATGAGGAAAAAACCAGCTTCATTACCGAGTTCGGCCTGTATTGCTACAAAGTCATGCCCTTCGGACTAAAAAACGCTAGGGCAACTTTCCAAAGACTTGTAAATAAGCTATTTCGGCCCCTGAATGGTACGAAGATAGAGTGCTACGTAGACGACATGGTCGTCAAAACTCAGTTTTCACAAGAGTTAATACAAGACTTAGATTCTGTTTTTCAAATCCTGCGACACTTTAGCATGAAGTTGAATCCCAACAAGTGTGTCTTCGGCGTCACCTCGGGCAAGTTCCTAGGCTACATTGTCAATCGGCGCGATATTGAGGCCAACCCGGACAAAATAAAAGCCATTCTAGATATGAAACCACCTCGGAAAGTAAAAGAGGTCCAGAGGCTAAACGGCCGCATAGCCGCTCTAAGCCGCTTCTTATCTAAATCAGCAGACTGCTGCCTACCCTTCTTCAAGGCAGTCAAAGGCAAAGGGTTCGAATGGACCCAGGACTACCAATTCGCGTTCGACGAACTAAAAGGTTACCTCGCTAGTATACCAACCTTAGCCCGGCCCTTGGTGGGCGAGGTCTTACAACTGTACCTCTCGGTGAGCGACGAGGCGGTCAGTTCGGTACTAATAAAGGAAACAGACCGGGTCCAACGACCCATATATTATGTTAGTAAAATTTTGCAGGGAGCAGAGGCAAGGTACCCGGAGATAGAAAAACTAGCATACGCCCTAGTAATAGCAGCTCGGAAACTCCGCCCGTACTTCTAGGCTCATACAGTCATCGTCCTAACTAACAGACCTCTCAGACAAGTTTTACTCAAACCCGAAGTCTCCGGTCGATTGACGAAATGGGCCATCAAACTCAGCGAGTACGATCTCCAGTACAAACCGAGAACCGCTATCAAGGCCCAAGCTTTGGCAGATTTTATCGCCGAATGCACTTTCAGCCACGAAGCCCCACAGGTCGAGCCCGAGGTCCCCATTTGCGATGAACCCGGAGCTCCTGACCCCATAGAGTTCAAACCCCGTGAAGTAGCATCCAGTGTGGCATCTCTCCTGACCAGGCGGAGAGCGAATTGGGATGAGGAGCCCTGGATCCTTCACGTGGATGGTTCCTCGAACCGGCAGGGCAGCGGAGCTGGAATAGTCTTGTGCGGCCCGAGCGGCACAAAAGTAGAGTACGCGCTACGCTTTTAGTTCGCGCATCCAACAACGAGGCAGAGTACGAAGCGCTAATCGCTGGGCTGGACCTAGCGCGAAAGTTTAAGGCAAAACACTTGGTCATCTGCAGCGATTCTCAACTCGTGGTAAACCAAGTTACCGGCGAGTACGAAGCACGCGATCTCTCCGTGATCGCATATTTGGCCAAAGTAAAAGAAGCCCTGCTCAACTTCCGGTCACACATCATCAGGCAAATCCCGAGGTCCGAAAACACTGAGGCCGACGCCCTGTCCCGGTTAGCCAGCACGAGTCCTAACAATATGAGAACTGTGTACATAGAGGACTTACCTCGGCCTAGTATTCTCGGGGGGACAAAGGAGGTCGCTCCCATCTTAGAAGCAGAGCCGAGCTGGATCGATCCACTCGCGAGCTTCCTGATAGACGGAACCCTCCCTGTAGAACGCAATGCCACCAAAAGGGTGCAGCGCCAGGCGGCCAAATATGTCATAATAGACGAACGGTTATACCGACGGTCGTACACGCTCCCCTATTTGCGGTGCCTGCGACCTACCGAAGCCGAGTTTGTACTCCGCGACACTCATGAAGGCCTGTGCGGCGGACACTTGGGGGGCAGAGCACTCGCCCAAAAGGCACTTCGACAAGGATACTACTAGCCAACGATGAAGGCAGAAGCTGTCGAGCTCGTCAGAAAATGCGACAAGTGTCAGAAGCACGCTAACATCCACCATCAACCTGCCTCCGACCTCAAATACCTCACCAGCCCGTGGCCCTTTGCACAATGGGGCATCGACCTCCTTGGGCCATTCCCACCAGCAACAGGCGAAAGAAAATTCTTAGTTGTTGCGGTAGATTATTTTACAAAGTGGATAGAAGCCGAACCTTTGGCAACTGTTACGGCCCGAAACATACAGAACTTCTTTTGGAAGAACATAGTATGTCGGTTAGGATTACCTCGGGTTCTAATTTCCGACAACGGCAAACAGTTCGAAGATATCAAGTTCCAAGAGTGGTGTCAGGACATGGGGATTCGGCAAAATTTCACGTCAGTTGCACACCCACATGCAAACGGTCAGACGGAAGTAATGAACAGAGCCATCCTGCGCGGACTGAAAGCACGTCTGGATCGAGCTAAGGGATTGTGGGCCGAAGAGCTACCAAGTCTCTTATGGGCTCACCGAACGACCGAAAAAGCAGCCACGGGAGAAACCCCCTTCAACCTCACCTACGGCACTGAAGCGGTGATCCCGATGGAAATCGAAATACCAACGTTGCGATTAGAAACATACGACGATCGGATGAACGGAGACGAGTTACGCACCAACCTCGACCTACTGGACGAGGTAAGGGACCTCGCGCACATCCGAACAACGGCATACCAGCAGCAGGTAGCTCGCTACTACAATAGCAGAGTAAAGCGACGAAGCTTCCGAGTCGGCGACCTGGTCCTCCGGAAAATTATGGTGCCCGAACCCGGTGTCGGCAAGCTTGGACCTAATTGGGAAGGGCCCTTTAAAGTAAAAACAGCGCTCGGGGGCGCATATGAACTCGAAACCTTGGAAGGCAAACGAGTACCCCGAACGTGGAACATCGTGAACTTGAGGCGATACTACCTATAAACCACCTAGCGAAGTGGACGAAATCAGGCCCTATGTGCCACAAGGCAAGCCAAGGAACTTCGGCGTAGACAGCACATTATCAGCTCAGCAAAAAATCAGTTCACGGCATAAAAGACCACGGAAATTTAAAAACCCGGCAAAGAAATAGCTCGGGGAAGATGAGCAAGGGGAAAAAGACACTCCATTGCAAGAAACAGTACATTGGCAAAACAAAATTACATGCCCGGAGCCACTTCTTCGCCATCGGAAGGCACTTCAACAACACCCGAAGGCCCTGCCTCTCCTTCAGAGTCCGGCTCGCCATCGGCAGCATTGGCCATCTCCTGAGTTATGCGCGAAGTGGTTATGGCACTTACATCAAGGTCGGGATATGTATTCCAGATCATCCACCGGCTCAACTTGAACCCCCTCCTGTAAGAGTCCACCATCAGATCGTCAAAACGCGGGGAGGCAATGTAGTCTTCAACTGCCTTCTTTTTGGCGTCTTCAATGCCTTGGGAGAAAATCTGTGTTCTCTCCCTAATGTCCTCCTGAAGATACTCAACTTGATGCTGCAAATCCAACTTCAAGTCCGCCATGTGCTTGACAACTACCCCCATGGCCTCGGCGTCACGCTGAGACCTCGCCTGTCTGGCCATCGCGACGCGAGCAGCCTTTTCAGCAGCGTAAGCAGCCGCCTCAGCAGCCCGAGTATTTGCCTCTGCAGCATGGAAGGCTTCTTCAGCAGCATGAGCAGCAGCCTCAGCAGCTCGCGCCTGTCACGAGCTCCTCTCCACTTGGGCCGCCAAGGCATGAATCGAAGAATTCACCTACCAAAAGAAACAAGTGAGCAAAAAGACAACAGAAGCAACGGAAATAAAAAAAAAAAAAAAATCACTTACCACCATGGCATGTGTTACGGCGCGGCAAGCGACCTGATTCAAGGGAAGATCGGTCCACGGCGCGACCTCCTCGGGGAAAGTAGCATCCCTACTCTTTTGAAGAGTGTAGTTCGGCATCAACACGCTCCTAAACTCCCCTTGAGCTCCCGAGCCTGAGGGCCCAGCCCGCGTATGAGCAGACCCGGAGTGAGGAGCACTCGAGTACGCAGGAGCGCCCGTATGAGTGGTTTCAGCGAAAGGCGCCCCGGCAGTCTCGTGCACCGGTGGAGTCACTTTGGGCTCCCCGGGCAGATCCTCTGTCGTATGGTCTGGGGCTTGGGGCTCCTCATCCAGGGGCAGCTTGTTACGAGTTCGCTTGGCGACCCGCTTCCTCCTCTTCATACCTTGGAACAAATGCCCGCCGCGAGTTCTCTCCGCATCCATCACACCTGCAGAACGAGTTCGACATCAGAAAAAATGAAGGAACAGAGCAAGCAAGAAACTGCATAGCCAGAAACCTACCCAAACTCAGGCCGGCTGCAAAAAGCTTAGCCTCCGTTAAGTAGTGGTGGCACTTTAAGCCTTGCCGTGCCCACTGCCGGAGACCCTTCACCGTCTCTTTATCAAGAGTTACGCCCGAGTCGGGAGCGGCCTCACCCCACCCGGTCTGAAAGGGCCATCCTTGTGCACTTCGCACGCCGAAGTAGTCCCGCTTCCACGCCGGGACCTTGTTAGGGAGATCGTGCAGAAGCTTAAAACCCTGGCGAGGAGTAAGGTAATACGCCCGTCTCCCCCCAGGAAGAGGACCCGCCTGTCTCTTGAGCATCAAGATAGAGGAGAATATCTCTAAGTCCAAGGGGAAGTTCTGCTCGCAAAAAAGGGATATCGTCCCCACCAGGTTCCGAATAGAGTTTGGATGAAGCTGGCCAATGGTGACACCGAAGTGGTTTATGACTTCGACGAGAAGGGGATGGAAAGGAAGTCGCAACCCTGCGGCGAGCTGCTCTCGAAAAATCACGATCTCGTCGGGACCGTGTTCCCAAGGAAAGCTACCCGAAGGAATGAAATATGTGTACCCCACAGGAAGATTGTAGGACAGAAGTATGGATTGAAGCCCCTCAGGCGTCATGGTCGAAGGACCAAACCTGTCTAGCATCCGACCTCGGCGGGAGGTAGACGCCAAACTGCCTGAAGCAACTCGGCCCACTAGTTCATAGTCTTCAAGCTCCACCTCAGGATCACTGAGGCAGTCTGGGGACACGGCTCGGTTGGTGGAACCTATGTCGGCCCTACTCGAAAAATCGTCTGAGCTATCAAAGCTAGACATTGGGGAAAAGATAGATTCAAGAAAGTACTCACCGGAAAGTTTGAACAAGCTAAAGAACCATGAAGACTGTATAACCAGCCTTGACGCGAGCTGGAAGAGACTTAGACGCGAGTTGGAAGGTTGGACGCGAACTCGATAGACAACCGCAGAAGTGACAAACCAACCGGGGTCCCCCACTATTTATAGCTACAGTAACCAAGAATCGACCGTGCAGACTGAAGACGATCCGACGGCCCACGTTCTTACCAACCGCGCAACCCTTAAAGTCGAGACGTGATTGGCGCACGTCTTTCCGAAAAAAGTGAAACGTCAGCACGTCTTTTTGAAACCGACGTCGCTTCGACATGCGTCTTATCGAATCTGACGCGCCGCACGTCTCCCTGACAGTCGACGGCGTACATACAGCAGTGGCGTGCCTTTTTGAAATGACCCACTGTCATGTCCCAATGGCGCGAGTTGGTTTGAAATTTAAAACACACGGTCACAACCACCAGCGTTCTTGAGTAAGTCACGTTTCCAGCCTTCTCGAAAACCGAAAAAACCCTAGCAAAAGCGTCTCATACAGTGAAGGTTTGAAAGACGGGACAAATCTACAACCACCTCGTGAAAACTCCCCGCACCATGGCAAGGCCCTCGGCGCAAGGAGTGGGGGGCAATTGATGAAGGAAGATTTGGCCTGACCTCTTTATTATGAGACACGTGGCAGAAGCGACAGCTCGGCAAAAGGGGTCAAGCCTAGGCGGGAACAAGGGGACACACTTCGCCGAACTAACCCACCTTGTAACAGCTCGGGATGGACTTCGCCAAACTGACCACCTTGTAACAGCTCGGGGTGGACTTCGCCGAACTAACCACCGTGTAACAGCTCGGGGTAGACTTCGCCGAACTGACCACCTTGTAATAGCTCGGGACACACTTCGCCGAACTGACCCACCTTGTTACAGTTTGGGATACCTCCGAGCTCAAGACCACCTCGCTCAGCACTTCGCATCATCTTCTAGGCACCAAAGCCAAACAAGTCGTACCATGCCTGGCACCAGGGAAGTCCGTGCCCGAGGGCGCCACGCCTGACTGACTTGGGATCTGACATTTTGGCAGCAGCACTCTAAACGGCCACCTGCCACCGCCACTGACACCGCCATCTCCAGTTAGACGGTTAGGCAGTGACGGTTCTGTCTCAGCAGAAGGGACGACGGCCGAGTTGACAAGCGCAAGGGTAATCATACCCGATTTGACAAGGGCCTCGGGACGAGTACGCGAAGCGACTATAAGAGCCCCCTGCCCCCCGACAACGGAGGTATGCAAACTTTGCGCTATCTAGTATTACCTTGAGCTTCGGAGCCTCTACACCGGGTTCCCCCCGGAGCTTTCCCATCTCTCCCGTTTCAGGATCCCTGCTACCCCGTTCGAAAGCAAGGCAGCGGACAGCTAAGACTAGCCGGATCGCGCTCCATCAGTTATATTTTGTTTCTCTTTTAATAATTTATTATTTTTTAATAAATTTAAATTGGACCAGATTAGATCTAAAATCCAGCTTCTGTATTGGATTCAAATTCGAATTCATACTTAATGAGATCTGATCAGATCTTCAGATCAGATTGGATTTACTCTTAAAAGTGTGAATCAAATTTGGATATACCCTGATTCTAATCCAATCCAATCCATTTGCATCCCTACTCTATGTCCATGCCTTAATCTTTCCAATCATGTATAACTCTTTTTCCGGTTTCAGTCTCCGACATGGTTACTTGCAGCAGTTGCTACCGGAGCCTTGCTTCCCTTTCATTGACCCATTCTCTGATATCCTCCATTCCTTCTCTGACGACCCAGACCTTCAATTTCCAGCCGACCCATCTCCCTCTGCTAGCCAAAGCCAACAGCTGAACAATTTGTCACAAAGCCCCACTATACAATTGCACTCGGCCTATTGCTGGATATTCAACAAATGGGAATAGAGGTTTATCTGTTAGCGATGTATTGGGAATGAAATTATTGGGGAAGTGTTATGCTTATGTCCATTTTGATATCCTCTCTTTTTTTTCCAAACAGCTATTCTATTATGAAAGGGAATTGGAATTCTACAGAGGAGCTTCACTAGCCAATCTCTGGACCAAAAACCAAGTTTCATCCACCAACATCTCTTCAATTCTGTCGTGGAAAGTCCAAATTCCAAAATCAAGTTTATGGTTCACGTAAAAATAATAAATTATCTGAGTTCAACTATAATATTGGATAGACATGATATCCAATGTGTTAACCAATCTGGTGATATTTACCAAAATTCAGATTTTGATTGATCAAAGCTCTTCCAGTGTTACGTCTTTCCTATATCATAGATTTTATTATGAAAAGGTTTGCAGCAATGTTTCAAAATAGGCCAAATTATTCTTGTCTTCCAATTGTATAGGTCAGCAGGACGAGCGGGTTGAACTGTGCCACATCAGTATATATACATCATGATTTTTAAAACCAACACGGAGACCAAACCGGTCAGGAGTCCAGTTACCAGGTCAAACGGTCCGACTGTTCAAACCAAACAGCCGGTCAGTTCTGACAAAAAATTAAAAATAAAAAATAAAAACGGTTAATCGCCCAGGTCAGCGGTTTGCTGACCAAAATCAATGGTTTTGGACAAATTTCCAGTTTTGGGAAAAACCAAAACCAATCACCTGACCGATTCCCAATTTTTCTGGTCTGACCGTCCAGTCCAGTCTGGTTTCGAAAACTATGATATACATATTGTGGAAAACAAAAGTGTTTTTATTTTTGTGAAAATTACAGGACAAGGCGCCTTCAGCAGGATCAATGGCAGGTTGAAACCACTGGTTTGTTACATGCCTGTCAAACCTTTGAAGTTTCTTTCCTCTTTCTGTTGCATCGCTTGCATGCTTTCTTCTCAAAATTTGTCTTTTCTCCTTCCGTTTTTCATTCTCTTACCATCACTATGCCCAAAGAACCAGAGGAATGCAATCGGGGAACGGCTTATCCTCCAGCCCCTCAAGCAGCGAGAATTTGCATTTTCAAAGTATAGTGCAAAATAAAGGAAACAAAGGGTTCACAAGTACAGAAGCAAACACCCAATGACATTTCAACAAGATAATAATGGTATAAAAGTAAAAAATAAAAATATAAACATGGAGATTTGGGATCCATAATTTGTAGATCCATAAATGGACAAAGAATATTTAGTTTTGTTGATTTTGAAAGCCACGTGGCATATTTAAGTAGTTTAGTCAATACACGGGGTATATTTAACTAACTAACCTTCAAAAAAATCATTTCATATCACTTATATTTACACAGGCTATAAAAGTGAAAATTTAAGGGTAACATACTAACATCGACTAATATGATGAAAATTACGGTTAAGTGAAAACATTTGTGGTTATTTCTTCCGCTTGTGCTGTTTCCATTGCTTTAGTATATACGCAATACCCTCTTTCAGCGTTGCTTTCCTTCCTTCTTTCAAATTCCAGAGCTCCGATATTGTGTACCGTCCACTTGGATTGTACTCGTTGATCTCCATCAAGGCTGTTACAACAGCCTTACACACCTCTTCCCCCCACTCATTCTTTAAGCTTTTCAGTTTTTCATCATCTTGATTAATTATTTCCTGCGCCATAAACATCATTTCACAGAAGAGCAATGCAAATATAGTCAAGGTAAAAAAGTAAGCACTAAATTGTTTCCCAAGAGAACACTAGACAGAAGGTACAAATATAAAAAAATTAGATCAAATGCATACAGAAATAGAATAACTGGGTCCTCATGAAAAGGCAAAAATGCCAAACAAAGACAAAAAAATCCTTGAATTCCTATCAAAAAGGTATAATTCAGAAAAACCAGGCCTTGTGCTAAAGAGGCTCCAACATACTATATTCAGTGTCGAACCAATAGGCAACTGATGCACTGTTGATTATGCTTAGTATCGAAAAGCATACCCCAAATAGTCAAACACAATCACAAACAAGCTTCCATTTTTGTTTCTCTTAGATCTTTCCTTGTTGGTCAGCCTTTTGTCTTACAGCACCACTAATCTTCACAAACAGTTCCCCATCACAGGAATTTCTTGGTCTTAACAGAACTTCATTTGTACAAACTTAGACTATACATATTTTTAATAAATCCATGATCAGAAGAATATCCCACCGTTATTGCTTTGCCCTCAACTTCTGGATAAACAATGATGTACTATTATTTTTTATTTTTTTGCAAAGGTGGTTTCTTGACCTATGGAACTTGTTACACTGACAGAGAGAGACAAATAGGCATGGAGCAAAAATGAATAGTAGCAGCATTTTACTTTTGAGTTCAATATACCACGAGCTGAGGTTGCTTCTGAAACTACGTTTTTTCACTCTTTTTTTGGAATCAAAAGGTAAAGTATTTCATTGATATTCTGCATCAATCATGTACAGGAGAAATCAACAGTGACACACTACACAGTAAATGCAGCAAAGAAATAGATAAATAAATGGGGTTTTTGCTGTTCAATCCACCCCCAGAAATCTTAGCTCCACCCTACAGGTGGGATGAATCCTGACCATGGATCAATGCCAAAAGTGCAGTCTACTTATCCCCAGAGGGGTTTTTACTGTTCATTCCACCCCCAGAAATCTTAGCTCCACCGTACAGGTGGGATGAATCCTGACCGTGGATCAATGCCAAATCCAATGGCAGGATGCGGTTTATAGGGGGGGGGGGGCTACTAGTAGACTAGGAAGGGCTGTAATTTCAGATTTCTAAGGTGGAGTGCAGTCTACTTATCCTCAAATAAATAGACTGACGGTACACCAACTCCCTTAATAAAATAGCTTCCTTGAAGATTTCAAGCATTGATGACCAGGAGTGAATCAGCCCTACCACATGCGGGACAAGCTACCCCCATGGTATAGCGCATGAAGCGAAAAATAAATAAAAAGTAAACAAAACAAAAAAATCAGCCCTACCACCCTGATTTTCTCCAAATCACAATTTCTGCTTTCAAATATCCAATGGTTTCTCTCCCTTACAGCGGCTGAGATTATCCTCCACAAAACTTTGCCTCTTTTGGTTAACTTCAACCCTTCCACCCTCCACAAAACTTTGGGAACCATCCGCAGGGGTTGAAACCTCCAATGAAATAATCATATAGCTCCCTGGTCAGGGCACAGTGAATAAAAAGCGGATTGTTGTTTCTCTGTCCACCCCACATGGCGCATATCTATCATCAGGAATCTGCGTACCCCTCTTCTTAACAGGCCATCCCCGGTAAGGCATTTATCCAGCATTTCCATCCAAATAAATAAAAGCTACCTTCAAAAGAATACAAAAGTAGGGGTGATCATTCTTAGCCCAACTCGCAATATGTTATTTATATGTTAAATATATACTTATATATGTTTTATATGATATTATATTATGTATATAAATACTATAGAGTAACACACACACACATCTTTTAAAATTTAATAAGTGACTTAAGAGTTAAGACCTATGCTAGGCCCATTCAGGCGTGGGGTCCAAAGCCTGGCTGGAACCAAGCCTAGGCCTTATCATATGTGCAGTACCCAGCGCAGCATGGGTTGTGGGGAAAATCCAACTCCACAGATTCACTTAGTTTCTTAAAAAAGGATTAACTGTAAAGCTGGGGAAGATCGTCTTGTATCTATCAAACCTGGCTGGGGGAGATTGCAGTCAAAAACTTGATCATGGATTTAAGTTCTCTAGGACCAAACCTCTCCAAATGGAACAGCCATAACTCCAATTACCTATACCTGGGTCCCAATTGAAATTTCTTGCACAAAATCTCTCTTGGGCTATCTGGCTCCACAACCATTGGACTGGGAGTTGAATCCCAAAAAAAAAAAGCATTTGTTAATTATGATTCACCATGATAACCAAATACATAAATATGCCAAAAATACCAGTGTCAAATACGAAACCAGATACTGCAAATAGAAACTTCTAGATGTACTTTATGGCATTAACATTTCTAAAACATGTAAAATAGTATGCTCTAGCAAATTATACTATAAAAATATTTACATGTTTTAGAAATTTAATCAAATTTGGCATGATACGCCTTGAAAAAATGATATTTACCATCATAAACTAGACATAACCACATTATGTGAGTATGTTACATGGGCTACCCATACCTGCATCCATATCCAGAGCTTTAGAAAATGGAGAGTTGTATCTCCATTTCCCACATTATGTGAGTATATCACATGGGCCACCTAATTCTAAGAGATTAGACTCCATTAAAAATGATACTTTAATTAATAAAATACCTGCAATATATTTTTATTGATAACTAAAACTATATTAGAACAGAGAAAGAACAAACATTTACAAAGCCTTAACCCACACAACCAATAAGCCAGTCTTTGCTGGCTCTTCCCTAAAACAGAGGTTCAATTAATAAAATTCTGGCAATAATTTTTTATTGATAATGAAACTTTACTAGAATTGAGAAAAAAATGAAAATTTACAAAACCTTAACCCCCAAAGCCAATAGGCCAGCCTTTGTTGCCTCCTCCCCACCTCCTTTACTGCTTGATTAGAACTGGTTGTTCCTTAATTAATTGCCCCCAAAAAGCTGAGGCCTATTGACTCCTTGTCTTGATAAAGCAAGAAGAGGGAAGAGAGAGAAGAGAGAAGAGAAAAAAGAGAAAGTAAATTGGAGATCAAAAAAGTTGGGATGGAAACTGAAGCCTTCTTATTTATATTAGGGCAACCCAACATAAATTAAAAAAAAAAAAAACCAGCATTGACCATGCAACACATAATTATAAAAGCTATTAATAGTTAACACTCCCCCTCAAGTTGGGACATAGATGTCTATCATGCTCAACATGTCACACAAATCATTGTGCTGCAAGTGATGTAGGCCCTTCGTGAAAATGTCTACAAGTTGCTCTTCGGAACTAACATAGAGGATACACACTTCTCCTTGATTATTATTATTATTATTCGAGCTCGACTCGCAAGCCTCACGAGTCGAGCTTTATTAGGCTTGAGCTCAGCTCGATTGATAAACGAGCCTGTAAATTGGGCTCAACCGTTCTACAATGTTTGCACAACTAGAAAGTTTGACACTTCAACTAAGACATTGACTTAATTCCGAAAACAAAATTTTTAACGACTCAAAAGATAAATGACCAAGACAAATATGCCATAAATGGACTTGACTCTGACTAGAATAACACATAGACTCTGTGATTGTTGTAAGACCAGCTTTGTCCTCTAACATGTAGAGGCTATCTACCAACTACCTCTATCAATCGTCTTCCCGAAGGTCAAATCTTAATGAAGACGAAAAAAGGTCACTAAACAATTTAACAAATAAGTAATGCTACTAATGGAGAACAAGTTCATGGGCAATTTGGGAACATACAACACATTAAATAAAGTAAGGCCAAAAGGGAGAGGGTTCCTTGACCAGCCATGGTGGAGAACAAGCTATCAATTAGTCTCACTTTATCCCTCTCAAAAAGAAGGTTATAAGATTGAAACATCTTGAACTTACCATTCATGTGATCCTAGGCTCCAAAGTCAACTACCTAAGGGGATTTTGAGGTATGAGAGGACACACAGAGAGCAATAGCAAAACTACATAGTATAAACATTAAGGAGGTAGATAGAATAAGGCCAGAATGAATCTAGCAAAATGCCCTACCATATAACTCTAAATGGTTACCAAAGGAACTAATGATCTCCTCCTTAGGATCAAAACCAAAAGGACATTCCTAAAATAGTGTGAAACTAGTAGTTTGAGTCCTCGTGAGAAGCCATATTTGTTAAGTTGTACCTTAGTTGTTCTTGTTTCTTACTCTACTCAGATGTTGTTTTCTTATTCAACTCCAGAAATCATTTTGGCTTTCCAATGAGATCCCAACAATTCTCATTGTGTGCCTAGACCACCAACAATGAGGGCACCAAAAGTTTATCTTTGTCATCCCCTTTCTTTCAGAAACCACATCTCTTAGTAAAAGTATCACCCCTTGTAACTGCCAAGGCAACTAGATTCCCCTTGGGATTATTCATCACATTTCTTCTACTCTCTTCAAATTGCACAAGGGCATACACTTCTTTTGCTGACAAGACATCCTTGCATCCCAATATCTGAACCCTAACAAACTCATATTATGATAATGATCCAATTCCTACCAAATTGAAGTCAAATCTAAGTAGTACACTAAGAGGCTCCTCTACCCTTGCTTATAAGTTGAAGATGCAGCTTGTAACTAATAGATTTTTGTATAATGGTGTTTTTCAAAATAGGTAGACGATACTATCTTGTTCTATGAAAGGGGAGATAAGAGGTGGAAACAGAAGTTGAACTTGGGGATTAAAGGAGTCTCAGGGAGGCTGAATTGACTAGTGTTTCAGTTTCACTTCATTATTTGGATGAGGTATTCCTGAACCCTTTAGAGTCGGATTGTAGAATTTGTTGTATTGATTCTTCTGGTTCCTTTTCTTGTGCTTCCATCTCCCTAGCAACTAAGGTGTCGAGTTGATGTCTCCATAGCAGCCGAGGCACTGAGCCGAGGTCTCCCTCAATTGCTGAAGTGTCAAGATGAGGTTTCCCTAGCAGGCGAGGTGTCGAGTTGAGGTCTCCCTTAGTTGACGAGGTTTTGAGCTGAGTTCTCCCTCAGCTGTCAAGGTGCTGAGCTGAGGTCTCCCTCAGTTGTCGAGTTGTTGAGCTAAGGTCTCTGTCAGTGGTCGAGGTGTCGTCGAGCTCGAGCTCGGCTACCTTTGATTGTAGGTCCCCTAATAGCCGAGGTCTCCCTCAATTGGATAGAGAGTGGCTATCTTGTAATTTCCAAGGAAAAAAAAGCGAGAGAGAGAGAGAGAGAGAGAGAGAGTTGGAAGAAGAGAGAATGGCATTCTTGTAATTTGCAAGGAAAAGAGAGAGAGAGTTGGTAGGAGAGAGTGGCATTCTTGTAATTTGCAAGGAAAAAGAGAGTGAGAGAGTTGGTAGGAGAGAGAATGGCATACTTGTAATTTGTAAGGAGAGAGAGAGAGAGAGACTGTGTGTGTGGCATTCTTGTAATTTGTAAGGGGAGAGAGAGAGTTGGTAGGAGAGAATGGCATTCTTGTTATTTGAAAAGAAAAAAAAAAGAAAATTTTACTATAAGATTCCATTTCTTCCATCCTAAGGCTTTCTTTTGTACGCATTCCAACTTAATATATTTATATTGATGAATTTTTCTGGTTATTGATAAAAAAGATCTTTTATTAAGATGAATGAATGAGCAACATTAGCAAATATGGGGTTTTCAAAAATGTTGTGCCTAGGGACTAGATGCCTTGCCTAAGCGCCTAGACACGCCTTTTAAAACATTGACAAAATGGACACAAGTTTCCCACATTGCTCCCATCAAAGTTCAACTTCATCTTAGAGGAAGAAGTTGCAATTACACCACGTATTCTAAAGAAATTATCCACCGTCAAATTTGAGAACAAATCCAATGTCTTTACCAACATGCTACCTTCACTGTGATATTTTAAATAATAGCATTGTTGCCTTTTGCATTTGGTATTGTCTTCTTGCTTGTTTTGGGTGCATGTTGAATACCCCTGTTAGCTTGGATAGACAAGTCATTTCATGCCATTACTTTTAGGTTCGTATCCACAATGTCCAAAACACCACTACTCTTGTACACCTCCACATAATTCTGCCTTTCCTTTTGGGATACCTAAAAGTAATGGCATGAAACAACTTGTCTTGTCCAAGCTAATAGGGGTATTCCACATGCACCCAAAACAAGCAAGAAACAATATCAAATGCAAAAGGAAGAAGGACAAGATATTAATAAACACTAGTTGGGTCATCTTTGTTACAAGTCAAAAGTATTAATGCTTCCAAGAAAGGCTACTTTGGGTAAATTACCATATGCTTTTGAAGATACTTTCACCTTTCTTTGCAAAAAGATGGAAAAAGAAAGATACAGAAGAGAAATAATTGATAATGCTTTGGATTATTCAAGCATGCATTAGCAATATTGGGAATTTCTATATGCTTTTGAATATATTTTAAGAGCAAGACAATGGATTTGCAAAGCTACAATGTGTCTAAGGCTTTTCCAGAGTTGCATGATATGTCAAAAGCCTCCAATAGAAAGGTGGACAAACCAAAGAAAGTGACAAATGTCAATGGAGACCACTCTACAGTGAGGAACAGAAGGTAGGTTTGAAACACTAAGACACATGTTTGATACAGAACGCCACAGAACACGCGATGGAGTTGTTCAAATAAATGCAAGTTTGGCAAGGAAGATGGAGTAGAAGTTGAAGGTCCTAAACACGAGCCTAGTGGGAAGATTTGTTGGAGTCAAATGGGAGAAGAAAAGGGTGGAAGCCTAGGCAGGACTTGAATGGGATAAGGAGAAAGTTTTGGGAGAACAAAACATGAATGGGGGCTTGTATTTGTTTATATTTGACTCTAGGAGAGATGAAGCTTGGGTGTTGGAGACTGAACGAAAGAGGAATAGGGAATATGATCTAAGGCTAAGTTAGTGGTTCTTAGCAGCAAGTACAATCCATAATGCGCGGAGATCAGGAGATGAAGAGCAATATGGATCGGGATTTTGGGAATTCAGTTGCATGCACGGTGCCTAATGACTTCCAGGGAAATTGGAAACTACAGCAATAGGTTCTTGAGGTTTCAATGACAAGAACAAGAGGTGGCAAAGCTAACGTTGAACGAATATTAGTAGAAGTGGGGGAGGCCTCTGATATTCCAAGCTTTTTGGTGCTCTTCTTTTCAAGGGAAGATTATGAATTGAGGATCTTTGTTGAGGAGGACCAGATTTTCTTTAAGGCGCAAAAGAGCTATGAGAGGAGAACAGAAGGTATGGAAGAGAGAGTTGATAGGGAGGTGGATTCTCAATTTCTCGATGTTGTAGAGCCGCTCGGGGTTGAAGATGATGGTTGATAGGGCAACGGAAATAAAGTAATTTTGGAAGGAAATGAGAAGGTGAAAAGTTTTGAGGAAATGGGGAAATTAAAGGGAAGCATGAGAAAGTGGTGGGAATCAAAAAGAAGTTGTAAAATGAATTTCACCTATGTGGGAATGAAGGGGTAGTGGTAGAGGAGTTGGGGTTGGGGACTAGTATCTATAAAATCTTTGCAAAGGTGTTGTCTTTGAGGACTAAAGAAATCCTTCCCTCCATTATTAGTTAGGCCCAAGGGGCATTCATCCAAGGACGACAGATAATCGATCAAATCCTAGTTGCCAACGAATGTGTGGAAGAGATGAAGAGGTCTAAGCAAAGAGGCTTTGTATGTAAGCTTGATCTTGAGAAAGCCTATGATTTGGTGGACTAGCAGTTCCTAGTAGAGGCTTGGAGGAAGTGTGGGTTCGAGGAAAGATGGTGTAGTTGGATGTTTGGTTGGGTCAGCTGTTGTCACTACTCCATCTTAGCAAATGAGGTGGTAAGGGATTTTTTTCCAACTAATAGAGGTATTAGACAAGGGGATCCACTTTCACCTTTTCTCTTTACCTTGGTAGCTGATGTGTTCAATTGAATTATCACAAGGGCTGATAGGGAAGATGTGATAAAGGGATGGAGAATAGGCTCAAACCAAATTCCAATAACTCATTTGCAGTTTGCAAATGACTTGATGATCTTTTGTGGTGGTGGTTTTAGTGAGAAGGTAGGAAACTTAAAAAAAAAAATTGATTAAAGTCTTTAAAGGAGTGTCCAATTTGAAAATCAATTTAGAAAAGAACTGCATTGCTGGAGTCAATCTAGACTTTCGAGGAGGCTGAAAATATTGCAGATTATCTTCAGTGCTCCATTTCTACGAGAGTAGGTTCTGGGCCCTAGTTATAGAGAAGTTTGAAAAGAGATTAGCTGTGTGGAAGAAAAATTACATCTCTTTGGGTGGGAGAATCACCTTGATAAGAGCTACCCTTGCAAACCTACCTACTTACTACCTCTCTGTCTTTAGGATACCATCTAGGGAAGCGAAGAAACTGGAAAAATTAATGAGAATTTTTCTTTGGGAACCGGGAGAAGGTAAAAAAGACCACTTAATCAGTTGGAAGGTTGTGGGTAGAAACAAAGAGGAAGGAAGATTAGGGCTTGGGAATGTGCTTAAGAAGAATTCAGCCTTGTTAGGGAAGTGGTGGTGGAGGTGGCCTATGGAAGGAAAGAGGTTGTGGCATGAAGTGGTGAAGAGTATTCATGGATGCTCAGAGAGTGGAAGGGATGTCGGTGCTTCAAGGAGGGCAAACCTAGCAACACCTTGGAAAGCAATTCACAAAATTCTTCCATAGTTCCTAAGTTGCATAAGATATGATGCTTGTTAATGGTAACTCTAATCGGTTTTGGGAGGACATTTGGGCAGGGGATCTTCCCCTAAAAGACCTTTTTCAGTCCTTGTACTCTATTTCTTTGTATAAAAAAGAGGTGATTTCAAAATTCCTTCCTTCAATTTTAAATTTGTCACCTTTGTCTTGGGACTTTGGTTTCTGTAGGGGGCTAAGGGAGGATGAAATTGATTGTTTGTCTACTCTTCTTGGTTTCCTCGATTAGGTTTGGTTGGATACTTTGAAGCCTAATAAGAGGATTTGGGTCATTCACCCCTTTTTAAATTTCCTATGCCAAACCTCCTCTCAATAAAGTTTCCCTTCCAAAGAAGTCTGGTGTAGACCGGTTCCCCCCAACGTTATGGCTTTGAATCGGGAAGTGTGGCATGGTAAAGTAAGCACGATGGATAACCTACAAAAGAGAAGACCCTATGTATTTCTCCAAACAAGTGCATTCTTTGCAGATCTCATGGTGAGGATTGTTATTACTAATTTTTATCTTGTAGTGTCACTGCAGAGCTCTGGGTTTGGCTTCTATCATTGTTTGGGTGTAGATGGGATATGCCAACAGAAGTAAGTACAATCTTTAACCCTTCTATGTTCTATTGGCCCCATAAAAGAGGAAGGAAAATGTGGAGGTGTGCACGAGCAACCTTGTTATGGACAGTTTGGGAAGAAAGGAATGCCAGGATCTTCCAAGAAAAGGGGAGAAGCAGTCAGGCATTGAAGGACTGCATTTTGTACATTGGTTAAAGACTCTGGATTTATTTGATTATTTCTCCTTTACTGACTGTTGGAGGGATTGGTTATCAGTAGTAAGTTGTTCCTCCTCAAAGATAAAGGTAATGACAAGCTGGGTCCCTCCTCCTCACAGTTCTTTGAAGCTGAATTTTGATGGAAGTAGCCAAGGCAACCCGGATCCCTCTGGTTTGGGAGGTGTACTGAGGAATGAGGCTGGAGAGGCTGTCTTACTATACTCTGGCCCTTTAGGTGCTGGTAACTCTATTCGGGCAGAACTGTTATCTGCAATAAAAGGAATAATTCTTGCAAAAGAAATGGGTGTGGAGCAGCTTCTGGTTGAAGGGGACTCTAAGACAATGGTGAACTGGTTAATAATCCGGAGAATATCACGTGGGACTACAAGAATGAGATAAAGAAATTCAAATGGCTGACAAGGAATATGTCGGTAACAGTACAGTGGGTAGGGAAATCAGCTAATGCATTTGTTGATGTCTTGGAAAAACAAAGGATAAACAGGGAAGCATTGTTCTGGATGCAACTGTAATTTGATCTTTTGTAACAGTCATGCACTTTTTGATGTAGTTTTTGTGTTTTCTGTATGGAGAGGCAGCACCTCGCGCCTCTCTAAGGGGATTTTCATGTAACCAATCTTTGAATAAATGGAACATGACTCTTTACTTGTAAAAAAAATAAAAAGGATAAGGGTGAAAAGATACTGCAGAAGGGGGTGTTGGTAGAAAGTTAAAATTTAGGAGGATGTGTCAAAAGACAAGAATTGTGGGTCAGAAGATAGCACAAGGCAGTTGGTTTTTGAAGTGATAATTGGAAGGCTAGGTGTAGATTTGGATTGGAGAAGAATGAAGCTGATAGAACAAGCTACAAATGTTGTGGCAGTTTCGAAGAAGTGTTGAGGCTCAAGTAAACCCCATATTGTGCATGTTACTAAAGTCTTTTCCTGATTAAAGGGGGGACTGGTTGGGGCTGGTCCCACGAACAAGTATAAGAGATTGTTTAAGAGAAAGGGAACAAAGCTCAAAGCTACAAAACAAGGGGTCATTGATGGGTTGGCTTAAGAGATTCAAACATTTGTTAGGATGGAGAATCAGTCGATGGCTTTAATTGATTGGGAATTAAAGCCAAGCAAAGAATCTGACAAGAAGGAAAGGGAGGGTGGAAGTGAAGCTACTAAAAGAGCTGTTGAGGTTTCATCAGAGAAGATTGAGGAGAAGAGAGGAGGCATGAAGATTGAGGAGCTGGTTGATGGGAATGTAGAGGTGGACAAGCATTTAGGTCTTATGTGTAGAGGCAGAGAGGTGTTTGCGAGAAGAGCCTTTGAAGAGTTCAAGAGGAGGAAGAAGGATAAAAAAAAAAGATGTAGTACGGGAAAGAGGAAAGGCTTGAAACAAGGAAGGCAAAAGGCACAAAGAAATGTTGATGGGGAGGGTAATTAAGAAGGGGTTCTTTTTTCTCTTGCAAAATCGTTTCTAAGTAGTGAAGAGCTGCTGAGTAACTTTAAAA